>NC_046659.1:33796747-33807421 GCF_010883055.1 Belonocnema kinseyi
ACAAAACAAAAAAATTACACAAACACTTACATTTACAAAGACAAGAAACAACAGAAAAAACATTTATTTTTAGAAAAATGAATCAACAGCTGATAGTGAGATTCAAGGATTGCTTTCTGCAGTTGGTGGGGATAGAATTATTGACCCACACATATATAAAGTGGGTCGATCTTCTTCAACCACCGGCCGAGGAAAGTAAAGAAGCGGAAAAAGCTAGAAGAGAGGAGTACGATCGAAGAAAAAGAGCAGAAACAGAGAGTAATATGCGTAGGAAGATTAGGGAAATAAGAAGGGAGGAAGTTAAAAAGCAAGCGTGGTTAGAAAAAGAAGGGTACGACAAACCAATGCCAAAAGGGGGAGAAGAGGGAAAGAAAGTAATAACAAAAGAAAGAGAGGAAATAACTTGGTACGGTCTTCCAAACAAGGAAGAAGTAAAAAACAAGGGCAAGCGAATTAAAATGAAAATGGAATAAAATGAAAATACAGCAGGACAAGGAAAGAGAAGAGAGGGAAACAGAAGAAATGAAAAGATTACTAAAACTAAGACAGGAAAGATACATCAATGATGCTATAAGGAAGAGGAAGAATCTTACCTGACACTCAACGAGGAAATTGAGAAGACCGAAAAATTCCTGAAAGAAGAAACATCGTCCCAAACAGAGGGGGGGGGAGGTTGTAACGAAGTTACAAGCGCCCCGTTACCATACGGCCTGTGGGCCTAGGATTGGGAGTGGGGAGAGCCACCCCAGTCCTTATTACCACCAACCCCATCCCCGGACCGTCAGTCTACGTTGAGTCTTAGCCTCCCGTCACGCCTGGTCAGTCTGCCTCCGATACCAGCACCAACCCACCCGAACGCCACCCCCCGAAAGGATTACTCACCAGCATCATCGCCGACCACCACCGCCGTCAACTGTCGGATATCTTGGCTTCACTGCCCGGATATTATCAACTCCTGTAAGTTGCATAATAAAGCCTTTTATTTTATATCTAATCGCCTCCTCCTCATTGACTACACCCGTTTCTCGACGTTCCAAATCCCCTTCCTTTCCTTTAATTTGTGAAATCCCTCACAAGAATGGGGTTAAGAGTTTAGGAGGGCCGACTGGAGTTATGCCTCAAAGGTTGTAGGCAGAAAAAAAGTGGAATGGGTTGTAGGGTACTAATGCCCTTTTAAATCCTCGGGGGCGGATGGCGTCTAGTCATATCTCCTCTGACGAAGCCATTTAGAGCAAGTATTGCCCTAGAACATGTGCCATCGGCATAGTAGGATGGTAGAGTGGCTTTTATTTCCTAACCCGGGAGGGAAGGTTGCACTGCTGCAAAGGACTTCAGATCGATGAGTCTGACGACTTTTATGTTAAAGACGCTGGAGAGGCTGGTCGAGAGATATATCATGGATGAGGTACTTTTGGCCTTACCGCTACACAGAGGGCAGCATGCCTTTCAGGCAGGTTGCTCTATAGAGACGGCACTCCATGCTGTTCTGGCAAAATTGGAGCAGCAGTTGGAACAAAAGGGGTATGCTGTGGGAACTTTCCTGGATATAGAGAGTGCCTTCAATAATACCCCTCCAGAAGTCATCTGGCGGGAGGCTTTGAGGTGTGGTGTCCCAAACCAGCTGGTAAGCTGGATAGGAAGTATCTTACGCCAGAGAAGACTCGAAACTATATGGGGTGAAGTTCTAGTCAAAGCAGCAGCGTCACGGGTGTGTCCACAGGGGGGTGTCCTGTCGCCCCCCTGTGGTGCGTAGTAGTGGATGTTCTCCTGCGTGGGGTTAATGAAGAGGGGTAATATACTCAGGGATACACTAATGACTTTGTAATCCTAGTTAGGGATGCTCATCTGGAAAACTTGATGGGCCTTACAAGGTTGGCGCTGCGCATCGCGGAGCTCTGGTGCGTAGCTCAGGGCTCTCGATGAATCCGGAAAAGTCCAAAATGGTCATTTTCACGAAGAATTACAAGATCCCGAAGGTTGATGCTCCTGTTTTCTGTGGCGGGAGGCTGACGTTTTCAGACGCGGTTAAGTATCTGGGAGTTATCCTAGATAGCAGACTGAGCTGGGCAAACCATCTGGAGACCCAATGCAGGAAATTCGTCATGACTTTCTGGATGTGTAGGAGAGCTTTTGGGTTGACGTGGGGAATAGGGCCCAAAATGCTTGCATGACTCTACTCTCCAGTTCTTAAACCGAGGCTCCTTCATGCGGCTGTGGTCTGGTGGCCACGGGCAGAACTCGAAACGTTGCAGGACAGGCTGCAGCGATTGCAATCGTACAATGGTACCCCACTCCTCCAAGGGAAAATCTGGTATACGGATGGCTCAAGGGGGGAGGGAGGGACACGAGCGAGAATTTATAACAGTACGAGGAGTAGGGAAGTGGTAGTCCCGCTTGGGAGACATGCTACTGTCTTTCAGGCGACGGTCCTGGCCGTTCTTCGGAGTGCTGAGATATTCTTAGAGGAAAACGCGGCTGGGAGAGAGATTACGATCTGCTCGGATAGCCAAGCGACACTAACTGCAGTGTGAAAACCAGATACAACATCTGATTTGGTTTGGGAATGCAGAAAGGCATTAAACCGACTTACAGAAAAGAATAAAGTGACTCTTATTTGGGTCCCTGGCCAAACCTGGATCAAGGTCAACGAGAAAGCGGACCAGCTGGCAAAAAGCCGTGCGGCAGGTAAGTACATAGGGCCGGAACCGGTACTGAGTCTAGCGTCTTGTTGCATCGGTCTTGCCATAAGAAGGGGTAAACTACTGATAGCGACATCAAAGGGTGTGGCACAATAGGCTTTATAGCTTGAGATTGGATTGGAGGTAATTTCTTTATCAGGTTAGTTTGTGGCTGGTTTGCCTTTTGAACTTTCACTTCATTCTTGGGAGTTTATTCTCAGTCGTCAGGGAGATAGCATCGTGGCAGTGTTCCTGTTTCATTTCATTTCATTTCATTTTATTTGATTTTATTTATATATATCAATCTTCCAATTTTGTTCCGCGGACAATACTTCTCCGCGTGTTCGAGTGCTAAGGTGGTTATCGTAGCCAGCCCTTCGATTGATAAACAGATGCGAACTCGATGTGTCAAATAAATTCAACGAATACTTCAAAACAGGCCTCTGTGAAAAGGTACTCTAATTTGTATAAATTCATCATCGTGACAATTCAGTTCGCCAGCGGGATGGATAAAATTATATGAATGGTAAGAAAATATAAGATTGAATAGCAATATTATATAAGATTATATAATAGCAATGGTTACTACTTTAAGCAGTAAGATGAACTAACTTATTTGTAAAATAACTAATTTAATAGTAAGACTTACTAATTGAAGTGGTAACGCTTACTATTTAAAGTAGTAAACGCACCTACCTGAATGCAGTACCTACCATCGAAAGTTGTAGAGAAAACAAATAAAGTAGTAAGGACAACTAAGACCTATCTTGCGAATAAAAGTAGTAGCCTCAACTACTTTAATAGCAGCGGCATATATAACAAACTAAAATAGTTGGACCCATTACTTTGTTAGTTGTCTTAACCAACTAGTTTTTTCAGTGCAGTTGAGAATTTAAAATGAAAAATAGAAGCATGGAGGAATTTCTCGTGATAAAATAAAGGCGTACAAAGATCTAAAACATGGAAGTGTATAGCTTATAGCACTTTATTTTTACAGAACGTTTTTGCGCTACTTTTCTATAATCATAAGTCTAATTCATTGACTTCAATTTCCTAGAAAACTGACTTTACCATTATGAAAAAGGTGGGGCTCAATTTCTACTTTTTTTGCTAGGTTTCTCTAAGGCACTCCGTTTTTTAGTAATAGGTGTTTGAGATTTGTTTTGTTCTGTTTGATTCACCATATTTGTATTCTTTTTTGCGATTTTTAAGGAGATAAAATTTTTATGGAGATTTTCACTTCCAATAGTCATGCGCATTCTTATTTTCTAAATCGTTTAAATGACATTGTAACCATAATTGAATTAACAGCTGTAAAACCTATAATAAATTGGAATTTGCTTGTAAAAAGATAAAATAAAGGACAGAAAATGCACAGGTAATGCACTTTGTAACTTACTGGAGATAAAGTCTTCTTATGATTTACATTTTATATTTTGGCAATGCTGATCGTAACGATCTCTATTTTCTTTCAGTTTGATAATTTTTTAAATAAATTATTGAATTTGAAATCTTTATGCTAAAACCAATTAGAAGAATAATATTAGTCGAATATCTATAAAAACTATTTATTTCTAAAAACAAAAACAAGATATGTAATGCTCCTCGGAAATAGGCTGGTTCCTAAACAGAAATACATGTTTGCATTAGCATTAGTTAGCATGCACGATATGGTAGTAGAAGTTTTTTTTTGCATCTTAGTACTAAAACTGGTAAATGTTGTACTTAGAGTATAAAAATAAAGTTTGTTTACAATACTTTCGCACTTTTCATATTTGTTAACCGATCTCTTGTATCTTTAGCGGGATATTGTGTTATTCCCAAGCAAATAATATCTTTTATAGTTGATTCCGAAAATGATGCTTGCAGTGTGTTAAATATTCCCTCCCATGTTATGTTATTAACATGTGGTGTTTTTGTTTTATTGAATGATTTTGATTTTAATTTTTCTGCCAAATTTCGTAAAGAGAATATTCACAGTTTTATGTTTTTTAATGTTTCTGTAAGATTATCTTTTATTTCTCCTTGATTTGGTAATATAATGCGAAATTGCTTACCTTTTTTAATTTCTTTCGCGATTCCCTTTTGAAGTTTAGAAAACTTTTGCAATTGTTTTCGTTTTTCGAGAATGGTAGAACCAAAGTCTCGAGGTTCTCCTTCGATGGTTGTAAAATACACATAATTATTTTTTCTCATAGACATTTTGTCACGACACTCTACAATATTTTTATTTGAATTAAATGGGCTGAATAATGATTTTTCAATAGGGGCTGGTTCCGGGGGTGGACGATTGTTACTGATTCTATCACCTGTGGATTTTCAAAATCATCTTGAAGTATTGTATTTGCCTTTTCTTTGTTATTATATGTATCCTGTTTTTTTATCATTCATTTTATTACCTATATCATTATTAAAATTCCCATAATTAAATTTATCTTTAGAATAGTTTTCATTGCCATCCGAAAAATCATAGTTTCCTTCAATACAATTACCTTTTTTCAACTTTTCTTCATTATCATATTCTTTATCATCATTAACTTCATTTTCATATCCTTCTTCTTCTTCATTCTCTTCATCTTCTTCTTCTGATGCAGTAGTGCTTGAATAATAATTTTTAACTTCATCTTTACTTGATTCTTGTAATTCTTCTTGGTTACATTTTCTCATTTTATTTTCGTTAATTCTTTTTTTCTAATCATCAAAATATTTGGAATTCGAATCTAAGTCTTTTATTGTTGGAGGAATTTTCATATTCTCTTTTCTAGACCTACCTCTCTTTTTAGCTATAGAAGTAGGGATTTTTTTTTGTTTTTCATGCATTGATTTGCCTGGTCTACTTTTCTTTTTGTCATCTAAATATTCTGACTCAAAATTATCTTTTTCTTTTCTTAAGCTTTCTTTTTTTTTATTTTCAAGAGAAGGAATTATTTTATGTGAGTCGAGTATAATCTTACGTGATCTACCTCTTTTTTCACTTCCAAATTTGCATTTTTAAGTTCTTCTTTTGATTCTTCCTGCTGGAAATTTTCTGTGATTTTTTTATTTTCTTCTTGATAATTTTTAATTTTTTCTGGCCTTCGTTTTCTTAATTTACTTCCTATTAACATAGCATTTCATTTTGAATCTTCTTTTTTATTTGAACCATTAACTTTATTTCTTTCTTCATCGGTATTTAATTAATTTAAAAGATTTGTAATTATCGAACTCATTTCCTTAATATACTTACATCTGGACTATTAAGGCTTTCTGTAAGATTGTCAAATAGATGCTCATAGGCAGAATCATACATTTTCTTCATTGATGATTGCCTTGCTTTTTTCTCATTTTTCTTAAAACTTGTATTTTTTGATTGTCCTATTATAGGATTAATTTCATTATTCACAATTATTATTTTTATACTTGAACTTGTGCTTCCACGTGGTGTTGCTTTAATGTTTTTAGTATTTCTTATTTCTTGATTTAATAATTCTTCAGAATTTCGTATTTCTTGTTTTAATAATTCTTCAGGATTTCGTATAAATTGATTTAATAATTCTTCTTGATTTCATACTTTTTTATTTAATAATTCTTGTTCTTGAATTCTTATTTATTGATTGAATAATTCTTCTTCTTGATTTCTTATTTCTTGATTTGATAATGATTATACAGGATTGCGTTTTTCTTAATTCAATAATTCTTATTCATTTCGTACTTCTTGATTTAATACTTATTCTTTATTTCGTATTTCTTGATTAAATCATTCTTCTTCATTTCGCATTTCTTGATTTAATCATTCTTCTTGTTTTTTTTATTTCTTGATTTAATAATTTTTAAGGATTTCTTATTTCTTGATTTAATATTTCTTCAGGACTCCGTATTTCTTGCTTAAATAATTCTTCAGAAGTTGTTAAATATATATGATTTGAAATTAATGCTTCAGCGTCATTAATTTTCTCGATATTGATAAAAAGAGATATTTCGGGTTTCACTCGTGTAAAAAACTACGAATTGTTTGCCGACGTTTCGTGAACATTGCAGTTCACATTTTCAGGGCTGACCTGAAACTGAGGAATCAGTTCATCTCTTGTTAAAACGGGTAGTATGCTTTTCGCTCCCGAGTTTCACAGGTAGGCAACGGCTAAGGGGAGCGAACGTCCCCTTCCACTGCACGGACTACGAATCTATCTTCTATTACGCCATCTCAAGCAATGTCCAACCCTACTTTTCCTTACCCTTCCCAGTTCAGTAATATCTGAAATTGCATTGGAAATAGACTTGTATGCTTCTTTCCACACCACCCTGGTCTCATTAGGCCCAACTCCTGTATTTTTCTTATCCAGGACTGACTCAAACGAAAACGGCAACCAAGTATAGTGACGTTAGGCCATGTGGATCGCTTCGCGTTATGTATCGCTAATTCAAAATCTACAACGAAATTTTCTGGTTCTAAAACTAAACCCCTTCAGTACACATTGTTGATACGAGGGAGTTTTTTTTATTTTTCAACAAACAGTAAACAAGTGGAACATAATGTACATTAAAAACGCCGTGCAGTTTGGAAAGTTAAGTGAAAAATTTAATACATTAATCAAATTGACCATCAATGTACGAATACCTCGAAATAGTTAATAATTCAAAATTTTTCTGAGTTGTAAAAATTACAAAATTTTTAGTCTCAGGCTTTCAAATAGATCTAATGAGAAATACATTAATGCACTATAGTGTGTCTCTAAAGAAAAGCGTCAAAACAAAAGGTTTAGTGAAATCAGGTCTTTGTAATAAAGGTTCTTCGCACAATTTATTTTGAAGTGTATCAAATGCTTTTTGTTGAGTTTCTGTCAATTTTAATTCTACACCTTTTTAATAATTTACTCTGAGTGAAATGGTTTTTGAAAACATGGTAATAAATACTTGGTCACATAGTAAACACGTGCATTAACTAAGTGAGTAGTAATAGTAATAAGAAATCCTTAAAAAAAATATATTTGGCTAGGACTTACGGCTATTTTCGCATAGTAAAACTTATCATTTTTTGAAATTATCAAAATAAATATATATCAAAGTGGAATATACCAAGAGTAGTATGATATTTAAAAAGGTGCCTAGGCATTTTCTTCTAGGAAATAATACGGATCAGTTGATGAATAAACTGGTCAGCTGGATTTATTGGCATGGAAGCAAGCATCGAGAAGGTAAAGTTCGACCTGTGGTCTCAATTTGTAGAATAAATGTTTGCCATACGATGGCAATCAGGCATCAATTAAAATTAAATCACCGATTTGCCTAAAGTGCTTCCACCTATGTGCTATTTTTAAATGGCCCTTCAAAAAAATATCTCATTACATCAATTTCATTCTTCAAATCCTTTCGGTCATGTTTACCATCTATTGTATTAGAGGGATATGTAACGATGACTAATTGTATTAAATACGACAGTAAATGTGTAAAAGCGCTTGTCGTATTCATGATCCCGTCTAAAAGTGGTTCTAAGTTTTCTATAGTCCGTTACTGAATCTTGAATGAATTTCACAAAGTTATACTTATAACGGAAGAATTAAAAGACGTTCACTACGACGAGCATTGCCAAGCTTTCAAATTCTTTGTCGAATGTAATAAAGAATGGAGATTTTAAATTTGAAAAGAATTTAAAAAGGGACGATTACGCACTTGAAAAGAGTAGCTAATGGGTGTAATTACGTTACAAAGAAGTAGATATAGTATAATTTAAAAGTATAAGAAATGCCTCGTGCGAAGACTTTAGGCGTTAAGATTACATGCATATACAGTATTTAACGTTAGTCGATATAATTTTTAAGTTGATGTGTAAGCAAATATTATATTATTTAAATGGTGAATAAAACAATATAAATAATAATTTGGCATTTACAATTTTTCTCGCCCTATGTATACAGCATGATATTTAGAACCATTCTAAAATAATAGTTTTTAATATTTAAAAAAGTAGAAATTACCATTTGGGATGCAGTGTCATGATGGTAAATATTTCTTCGAGTAGTATTTATAACTAGGTTCCAATGTACTAATGCATATTCAAAATAGTTGATATGACCTTGTGACTTGGTTTGGAAAAACATGCCTCAAGGAAGTTGTAGGTATATTGCAGGGGTATAACTTACTAGTTTGCACAGGTGAAATTTACTATGTTGCACATTAAGAAAAGCTACTCTTTATGGTTTTTGCTGATATCTAGCAGCATCATACTTGCTAGTTGAAAGTGTTAGGTTTACCATGTGGTGAAGCGCGTCAGCTTATTATTTACGGTACTAGCAGGTATAAGATGACGCCATACCTACTACTCGGAATAGGTTGAATTTACTATGTTACAATACTGATGCACCTATCAGTAGGAGTAGGGGCTCTCATTCAAAATTATTAAAATAACCATGTGGTACAGTAAGTATTACCGCCATGGAGAACATGAAAAGCTTTACGATCATGGTCAATAATTCACGTACAAAATAATAAAATTTGCTACAAACTTCCATGTGTCACCATTTTAATATTTAAAATAGTGAAAATCTCTATTATTCTTTGAAAATATTACAACGTATTTCTCTCCGTATATTGAATGGGGCTGCTCTGTTTGAAAAGGCTTCGATGAATTTTCTATAATATCCTGCAAGTCCTATGAATTCTTTTATGTTTTTAGGATATTCAGGTAGGGAAAATTTCTTACTGCTTCTTGTTTCTTGGATCTGGCCTAACTCCTTCTTTATCAATTACATGTCGGAGATAAATTACTTCTGGACGTGGAAATTCGCATTTATGTGGCTGTAGTTTTAAATTTGCTTCTCTTAATCTATTTGCTGATTATGTCAATTTTTCTTCGTGTTCTTCTAAAGTATTGCATATAGGACTGTGTTATCTAAATATACAAATAATTCGATTCCCTGAAGGTCGATTAAAACACGATCTATTAAACGTTGGAAGGTTGCAGGTGCATTCTTTAAACCAAAGGGCATGCGGTCGAACTCATAGTGCCCATAGGGCGTTGAAAAGTTAGTTCTTTGTGAGCCTCCCGGAATCATTTTCATTTGATGAAAACCAATCGCCAAGTCAAAGACCGAGTAGTGTTTCTGTTTCCGTGGGAATCCGGTTTTTTAAGTACGAGAAATGCAGGTGAATTGTAAGAGGATTGAGATGGCTTTACTATTTTATTTTTTATTAGTTCGTTGACCTGTTTCGTTATTTCTTCTCTTCGAACATACACGAAATTTAATATTTACTTTTCAAGAATTGAAAAGGGTTTCTTGTAACCGTAACAGTATAAACTGCTGTTACTAAGAGGGTGAAAATGACAAAATCATTTCGCACTTCGTAAATGTCACAATGAAATTAGGGTTAATTCAACGGTTATCCGTCAGAAAAATTAACCTCTATTCCCTCGTATTACATACTGTACAAAATGTAAAATCCACTAAACCGAGATTAAAATAGTGGTGCAGTGGACATAACCAAAAGACCAGTTCATGCTACCGACTCGATTAACTTTATTAGTTTGTATTTTATTTTCTGTTATTTCATCTGGTTGAGGGTAGTTTGATCTTTTTTCTGAATTCTTTTGTTGCGGCAATTGATCTTTCTATTTCTAATGCGCTGTTAACTGTTTCTAAAAATGATAGTGATTTTTGTATTCTTATTTGAATTTCTATTCTTAAACCTCTAATAAGACAATCGACTGCGTCTTCTTCCAATTTTTCTATAAAATTGTCTTTAATTTTATTGACTTATATTATCGAAATAATTCTATTTTTTGCTTCATACGCATCACTGATATTATCCGAGATTTATTATCTCGATATTTATGTTAAAACTTGTGATAGTAACGTCATCCAATGTACTGTTTTCTAAAGTTTCGTTTCGAAAATTTGTTGAATTTGAAGAAAAAATTAGGGTCATGGTTGAGCCATAACCTCAAAAAATGACGAAAAATCATGCACTGAGGCAAATAAATTTCAAAATAATACCAGTGATGCAAATTTTCACTTCAAAAACA
>NC_046659.1:33807521-33812494 GCF_010883055.1 Belonocnema kinseyi
AATGGGTCAACTCGAGCCTAACCTACAAATAAATCTAACCTAGCCTAACCTAACCTCACCTAACCTCACGAAACACAATTAAACTGATTGTGTTGTCCCGTTCTGTTTGCGGTGCCGTTACATTCAGCTTCGGGTTAACCTACATAGAGGTTTAACCTATCATAACCTAACAAAGCCTGACCTAACCTAACAGATTACGCTGGCAACTCTGTTCTTGCATACTTTCATATTTTGACATTAATAGCAGTAAATGTCTGGAGTTTCGTAACAGCTTGTTGCTAGCATTATTCGCCTGTGTCTGTAACCAGGGCACCTCCACGTGGTGACCGTAGGCAACGGATCCACATTGGCTGAGTCCCTGGTTAAACGACGTTCATGCTGTCATGGCAGAAACAGGTAAAAAGTGTATTACGATGCAGGGAAAAACCCCAGTATCGGCGTCTGGTCAGGATGGGAAAGCAGGCTCTCCGACGTCGTCATCATGCAACCGTATCTCTTCACCAATGGATCACTTGGTTGGTGTAGAGTCTCATGCTACAAGGAAAAAAACCGCGAGCATTCCTCAATCGCATGCCTGCAAGAATAGCTCAGATTCATTCTGTTACATTTGCAGTAAATATGAAGTGAGCAGTTTGCGAAAATCAATCGACGAGGAAGTGAAAAGTATTTACGAAAAGTGTTTTGACCGTAAATTGCTGCACCAAGAAACAGAATAGGTTCCTCACGTCATTTGCAATTCCTGCAGACTTATATTGTATCGTCTAAAAAATTCAAATAACGAAAAGTACCGCAAGTACTCTACACCAACCACATGGAAAGAACCCGTTTTTGCGAAGGACTGCTACTTTTGCATGAATTTCGTCAAAGGGTTCAACGCCAAAAATAAAAATAACGTTTGGTACATTAATGTGTGCACAGTCACAAGAGCAATTGAAATTAGTCAAAATGCACGCCAGACTGATTTAAGCGCTTTAGAAGATGATAGAATGGAAGTTGAAAGTCAACGTCATGGAGACGGTAGTGAAACCAGTGATCGAACAGAAAATAGTTCTGATGATTCCGATGAAAATGATGAAAAAGATGACGAATATGGCGTGCATAAACTGAAATTGAAGGTTCCAATATTAGTGTCGCAACTAGAACTGAATGATTTTATTAGAGATCTTGGATTATCGAAAGACGGCGCTGAATTTGCCGCTTCATTTCTAAAAAGAAGAAATCTTCTAGAGCCAAAGACAGAAGTTGCATTCTATCGCGACAGGGACAAAGAATTCATAAAGTTTTTCGTTAAAGACGAAGACACAACTTTAGTGTACTGCACTGACGTTAACGGAATAATGAACCACTTGAAGAAAAGTGTGTACAGAGACGAAGAATGGCGACTTTACATTGATTCGTTAAAACGCAACATTAAGGCTGTTTTACTGCATAACACGAATACTTGAGCTCCTATCCCTATAGCTCACTAAACGGTCATCAAAGAAGAATCTAACAATGTTAAAATGCTTCTTGAAAAAATTAATTACACGAATCACAAATGGCAAATATGTGGTGATCTCAAAATCATAACAATGATATTAGGGCAACAATCGGGTTTCACGAGACAGCCATGCTACTCGTTTATATGCCTGTGGAATAGCAGAGATCGAGCCAATCATTACAGCAAAAAACATTGGCCTTTAAGAGATTCATTCAAACCTGGTTCTCATAATATCATCAACCAAAGCCTCATTGATTCAGAAAAAATTTTACTACCACCCCTTCACATAAAGCTTGGGCCCATGAAGCAATTTGTCAAGGCGTTAGACAAAGATGGACAATGCTATAAGTATATATCTCTTAAATTCCCTAATCTTTTAGACGCTAAATGCAAAGAAGGAGTCTTTGATGGACCACAGGTTCGAATATTGACAAGAGATACTAATTTCGTGAGCCACATGACGAAAATTGAAATGGATGCTTGGGAAAGTTTTAAAGAAGTAAACGCAAATTTCCTCGGTAAAAAAGAAAGTCCAGACTGCGAGAATATTGTCGCAAAAATGATAAGAAACTACAAAAAGTTAGGCTGCTTGATGAATTTAAAACTTCACTTTCTAGATTCCCATCTGGATAAGTTTCCAGAAAATGTTGGTGATGGAACAACGATATCAGGGTAGATGGGACGAGGTCATGATGGCTGATTTTTGCTGGATGTTGAAAAGGGAAACGAATTTAGGTCTTAAACGTAAGCGTAACCCTTTGCATCGTTCCTTCCAAGAAAAAGGACACGTTATAGCAGGCAGAAAATAGACTGAAGTAGGTCTATAAATCAATTTAATTACGATAAAAAGCAAGATAAAATGTAAACACGAAAGATAGTATAAATATATCCCTTAAGTTTAAGAAAAGCAGAGAGAAAAATTTTTTGAATAAAACTCTTATTTATTTTCATGATTAAGTTACAGTTCTACATTTTAATTGATAAAAACATTGTCAGGTTAATTGAAATGGGGTCAGTTCTACTTGTATTTCTAAGTTTCTTCAAATGAGCAATGTGCGCCTAAATTTTTAACCACCTGTAGTACAAGAAAATGAATTTTATTGTGTTACAACGGAAACCCTTAATTTAAGTTGTGTTGCGTTAAGCAAAATTTCGTTAGGGTTTCTTAAGTTAGATTTATTTGTAGGTTAAGATCGAGTTAATCTATTAAATATAGCACACATTTCAGAATGAGAACCGTACGCTTACATAACTACACGTGTGGTTGAATTTCATTCGGCTAGGTTAGGTCAGGTTTTGTTAGGTTAGGATAGGTTAAACCTCTATGTAGGTTAAGCCGAAGCTGAATGAAACCGTACCGCAAACACAACGGGACAACACAATGAGTTTAATTGTGTTACGTGAAGTCAAGTTAGGTTAGCTTAGGTTAGGTCAAGTTTTTTTAGGTTAGGATAGGTTTGTCCTCTTTGCAGGTTAAGCTGAAGCTGAATGAAACAGTACCGCAAACACAACGGGACAACACAATCAGTTTAATTGTGTTTCGTGAGGTTAGGTTAGGTTAGGTTTGGCTAGGTTAGATTTATTTCTAGGTTAGGCTCGAGTTGACCCATTCGATGTAGCACCTATTTACTACTGGGAAAATATGCTTCCAGAGCTTTACGTGTAGTTCAATAAATTTCTGTTAATTCAGGTTAGGTGAGGTCAGGTTCTGTTGGATAAAGCTATGTTAAATTCAGAATTTGAATTCAGCGCCCCAAAATCCATAGGAATACGTGTGTCTTGTTACCAGATCCTCACACTTTTTTGTGTGGCTGTGTTATTGTATGGTTTTGAAATTCTGTGTCTAAATCAGGTTTTTAATTTTTTCGAATATTTTTGGAAACTGTTGATTATTTGCGATTATTTTTGCTAGTTCAGGATTTTGTCAAGCTTGAAGGCGTGTATTGCCTTATCTAATTTCGAATTTTGGTCTGATATTTACATTTTTCATCATGAAAATAAGTTGAAAGTAATTTGTTCAAAAATGACAGATTATAAACAATTTTTCAGAAATTATATGTGGGGGGTACAGGGCACAAATATGAATGGTACAGGGCAGACATATAAATGGTATAGGGCATAAATATGAATGGTACAGGGCAGAAATATAAATGTTATATGGCATACATGTTAAAGGTACAGGGTATAAATACAAGTATTATAAGTCCAGATATAAATCGTATAAGTGTCATTCTTAAGGATTCAGGTAGTCGTGCTGGTGGTTACTGGTTAACAGGTGGGTCTGATCGCCCTTTTAGTGATTGACCGCAATAATGGTTGACAATGTGTATTGTCACCGGAGTCTTTTAATTTATATAATATTTGGAAATTTATATCGTTGTACTCTAAGGCAGAGCTTCCTCCCGGTTAGGAATTTGGAGATTCACTGACGACTCGATGTACTTTTGAGTAGAGCTTCCACCCGTTTTGAAATTTATAGATAGACTTATTTTGTCCATGTACTTTTGAGCAGTGCTTCCGCCCGATTTCAAATTTGAAGAATTACTGACTTTTGATTCAGATCCTGGGCTTATATATGTTGCATTCCATTGAGAGCAGAACCAAAAACTTGACGGCGAAGGAACGAAACAATATATATCAGTTGATTTCTATGTATAACCAGGTTTCTATATCTGAAGGCGTAGAATCGGGGGTGCTGTACCTTGAGTCCAAGGACCTGGTCATTGTGACACCCTCTTTAATGTTTTGTGGATGACTTTTATGAGCAGCGGCCGAAGATTTATAGATGAGAAATCATTGTATATTAGCGGTTTATTGAAAATCAAGATGTTTAAAATATTGATTTTAACGTACTGGATAATAATAAATATGTACAAGTTTGTGCGTTTTTATAAGAACGTAGTCCTTTTCTTTCATGAGTCAATATAAATTATAAGTATAAACATAGCGATGATTAATAATATAAGTATAAATGAGATAGTTATAATACATAACAGGACGTGACAAATACCATGTATTTGGTGTATTTCTTGAATTTAACGAAATTCATGTATTCCTTGAATTCCTATAGTTTCGTGACTAAATTCTATTTCGTGAATTACTTAAATATCGTGAATTCCTTAAATTCAATGAATTTCTGAAATTTCCTAAATTTCTCGATTTTCTAGCATACCTTAAATTCCGTGATGTCCTTACATTCCACGAATTTCTTCAATTCTATAAAATTAGTGAATTGCTTGATTTCCGTGAATTCTTAGAATTTTGCGAATTTCATGAATTCCGTAAATTTTTTTTCCGTGAATTTTCTTAATACCATGAACTTTGTGATTTGCTTGAATGCTTTTTTAATTCTTATTAAATGTATAATATATCATATATATTTCATATTTATGTACATATACGAGGGTGGATTGATAAGTTTCCGGCCTGACCAAGAGATGGCGCCACTAGGCCTACCTTGAGGTGGCGTTCTATAGTACCATCCTTAGATAGC
>NC_046659.1:33812594-33829885 GCF_010883055.1 Belonocnema kinseyi
GAAATAAAAAAAAAAAATTCTTAAAAACGTTGTTTTTCTTGGTCAGGCCGGAAACTTATCAATCCACCCTCGTATATATATAATTAAAAATTTGTCATAAGGACAAGCGCAGGATTTCGCCGGGAGCGGGTGCTAATCTGGAAAATTGCACCCGCTCCCAGCGAAATCGCGGTAAAATTTCAGCCACAACCACGTCTTACGACCGTGAGATAGGTGGTTACAGTCTGTAAAGGAATGAATACGACGATCCAGCAAAAGTGAAAGCTTGGCACCTCTAAGAGCGCCGATGATAAGGACAATTAGTTTAACAGAATATTCCGGGTACAATCGTTTTATTCTCCTTGGTTATGATTTTTTTGTCAGCTGGTGCCGAAAATTCGATAACGAACATGGTTCGCTTCTCGAAGTCAAGAAGAACCTCGAGAAGGACCTCGAGTGAGCAACAGAAACAGTTGTCGAGAATATAAAGTTCCAGTATATGCGGCACTTCCCATTCTCGACAATTGACTCAATTTCCCTAGGAGCATTTAGAGGAGTGATATTAAGGTTAATGCCGTAAGAGTGACAGAGATGGTAATGAAGCACTCTTAGTGCCGCATTGTGCCTTTAAATGTAGGTCGTTCCCGCGTGAGTCGGACAACTAGATAGTATGTGAGCTAAATGCTCGGGGTGTGCATGGCACGCCCTGCAGCTATCATCGGGAATGTCTTGGCTCAACATGTGGGGACGGTATCTTAAGGTGGAAATGACACCGTCTTGGCATGCAAAGATGAAACCCTTTGGACCAGACTTTAATCCGGGAGATTTAAGAAAGCAAACGTTAGCTCACAAGACATTGACTGCACCTTCACATTTCTGTGGAAGATACCGTGCATCCTCTTATGGACGAGCTGTTCACGAAAGTTTTTCTCTTGTGCTTTCTTAATCCGGGCTTTCAGAAGTGAGTACTCGAGATAGATAAGATTTGATGCATTTAGCTCACCTCTAATACTGAAGTCAAGTCAGAGTGTTTTAGCAGCCTCCTCCGCTGCTTTGTACAGAAACGCTCCTTTGCCCACTTCCTCGTGATTCCTGACCATTTTAAGAAGAGGGTCTCTTCCGTTTGCAACTCTATGTGCTGTACCCAGAATAATCCTGTTGTGAAGACATTCAAGACTCAATATTCCGCGACCCCCTTGACGGCGTGAGATGTACAGTCGCGGAACGGAAGACTTAAGATGCATGCTTTTGTTCATGTGCATAACCTTTCTTGTCCCGATAACAAGGGATCTGAGCTCGTTCTTCGTCCATGGAACTACTCCAAATGAATAGAGTAGTACCGGGACGACAAGCATGTTCGTTGCAGATACTTTGTTCTTCGCCGACAGTGCGGAAGACCAAATCTGTCGGATGAGACGTTTGTATCTGCTTCGGAGAGTATCCTTTATAGATGTCACATCCTGAATGCGGCTCTGTGGCAGGCCCAGATATGCATAAGTCTCTCCAGCGCAAAAGTGTCGTATGGCGCTTCTATTAACGAGCTCAGGACCTTCAGGGATGCCATTAAGTTTTCCTCGCTACAAATAAACCTTGGCGCATTTGTTTAATCCAAATTTTATTCCAATTTCCTTAGTATATCGTTCGAAAATCCCCAGAGCTAGATGCAGTTGCCCTCTGTTTTTAGCATAGATCTTAAGATCGTCCATGTGAAATACATGAGTGACCTTGTACTTTCGATCTGCATGTTTGCCGCAGAAGTACCCGTCGGAATGGCGAAGTGCTAAAGATAGTGGTAATAATGTGAGGCAAAAGAGGAGTGAGCTCATGGTGTCGCCCTGAAATACACCTCTCTGAAGCTTTATGATTTCCAAAAGACAGATGATAAGTCTATGGGAGGTCGTATCGAAAGCTTTCCGATAATCAATCCAAGCCAGCGATAGGTCACGCTGGTAGAATGCTGCATCTTTGTAGACACATCTATCGATGAGCAGGTTCTCTCGACATCCGGCTACGCCTTTCTTTGAGCCTCGTTGTTCATACATTTCTTGCCATATAGGTTCAATTGCCTGAACAATCCTATCATTTAGGATAGTTGTGAATATCTTATAAAGTGTGTTCAGACAAGTTATTGGCCTGTAATTTTTCGGGTCAGCTAAGTTGCCTATTTTCGGCAGGAGTATTGTGCGCCCTTCCACCAACCACTCTGGAATCGGCTCTTCCGACATCAAATATAACTGGAGGGTCTTGGAAGAGTCGAGATGGTTCAGAGAGAAACTGTTGATTTTATCTGACCCACCTCTCCCTCCGTTCTAGACTTCTCTTAGCGTCAGATAGTATCTGTATTCTCTCAACAATATGTTGCCTGATGGTCAGCAGCTTTGACTTGTTAAGTGTGTGATAACGGGTCCGGACTTCGCGCGCGAACTTTCGAACCTTGGCGGTAAAATTCCTGTCAGATGTGATGTAGTCAATCACACACTGAATGCGGGACGCGTACTGTCTTGCCCAGCCTATCTTTATGGTTAGTTGATGCATTCAATCATCACCCATTTCAGCCAGATCTTTAGGCTTGAGAGAAATCTTAGTGTCGCCTCTCTTTCTCTGTTGCCGGCTTATTATAGCTGTGGTAGAGTAGGCGTTCCGAATACATAGCCCACTAGGGGCCACTAGCATCGTAGCACTCTAGCAAGTCGTATATATATATATATATACATACACACACATATATATATATATATATATATATATAAAGTGAATAATATAGTGCATATATTTTATTATAAAAATAAATTTGTTTAAAATGTTTAAATTATTTTGATATTAATATTATGGTTCATATAGAATAAAATTGTACCTATTAATAAAACGGTTATAGCTGCATGTATGTCATAGGAAAGATGGTCTTTGTTGACTCAATACACAAATATTGTGTGTATTCCTGGAAAAAATCCAAACTCTCAATATATTAATAAAAATTGTTTAAATAATCACTAATGATTGTAAATTTGCAAATTAATGCAGGAAAGAATTATTATTAGAAATTCTTTCTTTGCTGCTTTCGTAAACAAAATCAGCCTTTTAGAATAGCCAAAATTCAAAATAATTTTTATGAAAATTGTTAAAATGATTATTTTAAATATGTAAAGTATTGTAGAAAAGAGTTATTAAAAAAAACATTCTTGGTTGACTCCGTAAACAAATTGAGCCCATTCATTTAAAAATGACTAAACTCTCAGTTTGTTTATAAAAATTGTTATAAGTGATAATACTTTGGAATTTACAAAGTGTTCTAGAAATACGTCATCGGCAAGATATTCTTAGATAATTCTGTTGATAAATGTATCCGATTCATTTAACCTCTTCACTGTTAGACGAAAAAGAACATATCGTGCAAAAAATGTTGTTGAGAAATAACACTTTAAAATCACGTAATATTTGCAGTTTTAATTTTTTGCGTAGCTGTATTCAAATATGAATAAAAATAAATATTTAAAATTTTTGGATCTAGATCAATTGGTGGTACATAGGTTTCTGGAATCACGTACAGTGTCTTACCGCATAAATAACGTAATTTTCGATAATTTTCTGACAGAAAAACGGTATGATTCTTTCTCACACGAAACGCGAAAGTTTTGACTCCGTGGATATTTGATTAGAGTTAGTGGCTGGTGGCTATTTATTTGTGCTTTTGTGGCTTAAAAGTGGAGTGTTTCCTTGTACTGTTTTACCAACAAACATTGACTCGCTAGTGTATGATCAGATGGTTCCCGCAGAGCTGTGTCAAGTAATGGGATATCCTTGTATACAGCTTGTTGACATAAATCGTTTTAGAGCTCTTTTGTCTTCTATTAAGGAAGACACATTAAAAAAAAGCTGATATGGCTGTACTGAAGGGTTCAGTGGTCTAGAATCAGAGCGCTATAGAACTTCTGACAGGTGAATCAGAGGCTCTGAAGATTCGAAACTCGAAAAGAGAAATGCCTTACTGGAAGGGGATGTTCCAGCTAAGCAGGGATGTCTGTGAAAAGAACGTAATCGTTCATAAGCCAAAGGAATCGGATCTCCTCAACAGGGATCTTGCTGCGTCGATTGGGGAAGTGTTCACCAAGGCTAAAGTGGATTGAATGGTGGTGGAATCAGCTACCCTCTTAGGAAAGAACCCAGGTTCTAGGCCGGTTTTGGTCAGGTTGGGCTCGTCACCTTAGAGATCAAGTATATTTGATAAGACTAAGGTTTTCATCAAAAAGCAAAGAGGTATAATAAAGAGGTTGGAGTTTAAATCTCCTTCGGCAACCTTATCTGAGGGATCTAATCGTGCCAGAAAATGGGCAATTACAGACTTTCTGTCAAAGAAATACAATAAACTTACTCCCGAAAAATCAACCCTCGAAGAGGTGAAAGAACCTCTCGTAAGGAGAGTAAATAATCATATACTAGATGTGGGAGAGGTTAGGCCTCGGATCGTCTTTTGGAATGCGTACGGTTTTTCAAATCTAAGTAAAATTTCGATGTTCCAGTTAGACTCTGATATCTTGTCTGTGAGCGAGACGTGACTGCCGGAGCATCTTCATCCCATAAATTGATTTTTATAAAATGCACGACTTCGGTCTTACAATTTGTAGTGAGCCTTATTTATTTTAAGCCTGGTCTGGATAAGGATATAGTTTGCTAAAATTTTGACTCTATTCTCGCGCAGTTGAAGGAGATATGTCCCTCTTTACCTGTAATTTTGGGTTGGGATTTCAACGCACGAATTGGAGCTCTAAATCAGGTGTCTGAGGAGGCGGTTCCGCTGGGGTAGGTGCAAATGCGACGAGGTCAGTGTTAGAACGTGTGATTTGTAAAAGGGGATATACTTTAGTCGAGTGCCTAGAAGCACATGATACTGTTTTCCTTAATGGCAAATTCAGTGGTGATTGCCCGTCTAGCCTCACTCGCCTTTCCGCCTGGAGTGAGAGTGCCATCGATCTCGCGGCTTGCTTTCCCTCTTCAATAGGATTAATAAAATATTTAAAAATTGTTCCAATGGTTACGCATTCGGATCACCTCCCACTCAGCGTAGAACTGACATCTTCCGACGATGGAATCGCGAGTGGGGCTACCAAGTCCATGTGTACGGGTGTGGCTGTTGGCGGGAAAATGATTTGGAGGGTTTCGTGGAAGGGGCTCTTACTTCATAGGCTGGATTTGTTGGCTTTATACAGAGGGAAGGTAGAATCGAATAACACTGCGAGCGAGAAGCTTATCTCTGCGATCACAGCTGCCGCCTCGGGAGCGGGTATGAATTGTAAACCGTGTGCGAGATTTAATAGTAAGAAGCCGTAGTATGACTGGGCGTGCTTTATTAGTAAGTTCAGGGTGAAAAAAGGCCTGAAGTTGTGTAAGAGGTCAGAGTTCGTTCCAGAAGACATCCTTAAATTTATTTCAGACAAAGCGGCCTATATTGCTATTTTAAAATTAAAAAAGTGATCTACGAGAATGCTTATCAGAATGCTCTTGAAGCCGCCATAGGATCGGCGGATTTCTGGGAGGCAGTTAATTATTTTAAGCCTAGGTCGGCGGATAGCAATAACATTAGGATGCAGTTATGGCAGGAATTTGCGAATGGCTTTTATCCGTCTAAAATTACTTTTAGTCCTCCCTGGATGGCGAACACACCCTCTGTTAGATTATCTGATTACTAGACGTGAAATAAAAGTGGTTATCAGTAAATATGAACTGATTAAAGCTCCCAGTCAGGACGGGGTTCCGGAGGAATTTTATAAAGTTCTTCCAGAGTTCGGTATGGATTACCTGGAATTTCTTATCAGGAGGATCTGGGAGAATGAGGGGTACTCTCTTCTTGGGAGTATATTCTTACGTGCACGATTTACGAGGAGGGTGATAAAGAGGATTCTGGCTCATATAGGGATTGTGTGTGCCACAATTCCAGGCAGGATTTAGATTGTCAGAGGTTGTATAAATCACATCTTCGTTTTGGTTTATTTAATCCAGATACATCTCTTCACCCCTGGACGCAAAACCTTTGCATGCTTCGTAGATTTTAAGAAAACTTGCCTTTCAGTAAATCACGATCTACAATGGAACAAATTACTGAGTTTGGGTGGCAGCATCAAATTCATTAAGATTGTAAAGGGTCTGTACGGCGTGGCTACGTAGACCCGGGTGACGTTAATAGTAATGTTCTACACGATGAGTTGCTTAGCCCGGTCTCTTTTACTTTTAAAATTAGTGACCTGGAAGACTTCCTGCTAAATAAAGGCCTGAGGGGACTCTCTATTATTGATTTCCAGAGGAAATACCCTTGATGAATACTTTTAAATGAACCATCTGGAGGTCCATACATCTAAGACGAAGAATATGGTCTTAGTTTCTGAATTTCACGTTGGATGTTAACCAGCTGAAAATGGTTAGGGAATACAATTACCTAGGCAAGGTATTTCGGAGCTCAGGCCCCTTCGCTCTGGCCTGTACCAAAAGGGTGGCTGCTGCAATGATTGCGGTAGGTTAGACGTGGCAGGTCCTCCGGGCGTATAAGTCGGAATCTTGGCGCACCAAACAAATCTTGTGCCAGAGCCTTGTCTCAAATGTCTCTTCTATGCCATAGGAATTTGGGGGTTAAGATATTGTGAAGAGGTGAAAATAATGCACACTACCTCCTTCAAGAGAGTTTTGGGACTCCCTATACATACTACTGGGTATGCACTTAGACTAAAGCTCGGTCGAGTCTAAACGGCCCATAACATCTTAAAGTTTGTCCTCAACTGGTTAGAATATGCTCCCTAAAATATGCTTGAAACGCCTTCAGGCTATGGCAGACTGTGCTGCGGCAACCGACAAGTTCAATTGGGTGCTGCAAGTTAAATACATGCTCTTGTAGTGTCAGCGGAAAGTTTATGGCCTCGTCTAGACGTGATAAGTTTGCAATCCAACAAAGAGATCATTTTAACCAAATTTGAGACCTATCTTAGAGACGTAGACCTGAAAAGGCTTGCTCAGACTTCTTCGCTTTAAGTGCTACCTTATCTCTGAATATATCCAATCGGACAATAGTACCTTAGCGGTAGTATTCCCTTTAAATTTGTAAGAATTCTTGCTCAGGCTAGTCTCATAGGCTCAGTTCGGGGTAGATTTTCCATAGGAGATATTAGTTTTGGATTTGTGGTGGTACCCAGTGGGCACTATAACACCCTAAAGATGTCCTCAGGACGTCTTTAAATGTCCTGGGACATTCTTGGACATTGGCGTCTAAGTCCCAGGGTCGTTATAAAGTCAACTTTACGATGTCTTGAAGACGTTCTATGTCTGGCCTAAAGTTGTCCCAAAGATGTCTGCAGGGTTGCTCCTAAAGAGGCCACAAAAATACCTATAAGAGACGTGATTATTTGTTCACGCTAAAAAGTGAAACACCTCCGCCTGGACACCAGGACATCAAAAGGACGTTCTAAAAAGTCTTTATATGTCCTACGACATTGTGAGTATAATCTGAGCCATTAAGAGTATAAGATTCAATGTCGAAACAGAATAATACTGTAGGGCTTTAAAAAAGCAACCTTTTTTCTACTGACTATTTTCATATCGTACGTTGCTTGGCTTGAAATGTTAATTATGGTTTGTTTTTTGGGGTTTGAAAATGCTGTAACATTATTAATTTTGCTTTTATCGAAAAAAGTCGTTGGGATAAATTGTTCGTCTGTCTGAGTACTACGGAAAACCATACATAGAATTTTTAAAAGTTGTTATGCTAAAAAAAGTTGTTATGATAACATTGTACGGCTCCCCGAAAAAAACATTTAATTACTCCAGACTTTTTTACATATCATGGGTTGTTTGGCTTAAAATGTTAATTTTCGTTTTTTGAGGATTTTGACAATGCTATAACTCCGACAATTTTGATAATAATAAATTTTTCTGACTTATTGAGTCTCAAAACCTGTAGATTTGATAAGTTGTCCTCAAGACATTCTTGATAACATCTTGAGGTCGTCCGTAGGTTGTCCGCAGGACGTCCTCTACACGAAGTTTTTTAGTAAAGAAATCCTAAATAAAAAATTTTCAGATTCTTCAAATGGACAAGGAAAAGTACAAAGGAGTATTGTGTCTTTTATTAGTGCTTTTTATCCAAGATAATTAGAAATCAAAATACAATCTTTAGAAACATTACAGAGAATTTTATAAAAAAAGTAAGTGTTTTTTTAATCTTTCGTTTTACTTACGTTAATTTTTTATAACAATGCGTACTCCTTTGACAAAGTGAATTAAATAATAAACCATCTTCAAAACAAGCTATTTCAGGTGAAAACTGAATAATTATAATTAAGCAAACTATAGAAAATGCGTGATAAAATTGTTTTATTTCATACTGACAATTCTGTATAGTTCAAAATCGAACGTTCGTTCTATGTCTGCCAATATTTTTTTATAAAATGAAAGTACATATTTTAAAAAGAATTTTGAAATTCGATTTACTTGTCGTGACCTTATGTTATTGAAAATATAGAAGTCCCGCAATTTGAGTAAACCAAGTTTAATCTTCTTCCCCAAAAAATCTATAAATGGTAGTTAATATTTTATCATGAGTATAGACAAAACTGAACCACTATTGCTCAATAGGCCAAATATATGTCTGTATGATATAACCATTGAGCACTAAGCCAATAAGAAGGCCTACAATAATCCAGAGATGACTGTTGCCACCTCCAAAGCTCGTGGCCGCTCGTAATTGTATACCTACAACATCATCGCAGGAGGTTTGAACTTATAACATTCTAATCTCATCAGCCACTTGACTTAGTCCGTGGCTATGATGTATAACCAAGTTCACCTGAGTAAAATTTTAATAAACCATAAAATATTATAATAATATATTATAATAATAAGGTGTTCCGCGTTGATGTCGCGGCAGGGCTTGAGCTCTTCTCTCATGACTTTGACGGCAATGTTGGCGGTAGCATCGCTGTTGACAGAGTTTCCCATGCCAAATAGGCTGATAACGAAGAGCAGAGAGACTAAGGACAACACCAAAACCCATCAATGAAAAATAGAGAATATATTACAGATTTTTAAACGCTCGTCGCATCCCGAAGATCGTCGGGGCGCCCCTGGAACTACAGCTGGGGGCCACTGCATGCGGGACGGTGGCGATGATGAGCTGCGAGATGGTCAGGCAGATCTCACTAATCAAACAGATGGTCAGCATGAACATCTGCTACAAACAGTAAGCAGTAGGATATCAACTGTGCCTGCTAAGGATGTTTTGGCTAGCGCTAGCTGTTTGCAGCCAATCACGTCGACAGAAATACCGTGGGAGAGCATCAAATGGGATACCACAATGAATGAGGAATTGGTGCGTATCTGTTATTAAAGTGCGAAGTTTAAAAAAAATGGAAAAAGGATACAATTCAAGAACAAAATTTGTTGCAAGGCATCCTAATAAACAAAAAGTCGCACTAAGAGGTCTTATCGCTAAGGTGAAGGACATCAGGACTAATCTACATGTTACAGAAGACCGAGCAATGGTGATTAAACAACAGGTTGATGCCAGGTTTTATGCTCCAAGGTATTACGCATATGATACCAAAAAAACCAGACGCTCAAAATCCATCTGACATTTGACCGATAGCCTGTCTTCCAACAACTTTAAATGTCTTACAGCTATCATTGCAGAAAAGGTATATGCTCATTGCGGCAAGGCTGACATTCTTACAGAAGAACAAAAAGAACAATTTAAAAAATCACGAGGCTGTAAAGATCTTGTCACTATAAACTCTGTTGCCATGACTCAAGCTCGTAAGCATCAAAGGAACTTACACATGGCATACATTGACTACAAGCAAGCGTTTCCTTCTGTGCTGCATGATTATTTGCTTAAAGTCTTAAAACTTTACAAAATCTGCCCACGCATTATTGACATTCTAAGCCATGCGATGAGGCTCTGGGGTACTAGAAACAAGTATTTTGATTATGGACAACCAAGGATAACCACATCAATACGCTTTACGACGGGTATATTTCAAGGCGACTCCTTCAGTGCACTATGGTTCTGTTTAGCGTTGAATCCATTGATCAAAACACTAAACGGCATGTCTCATGTGTTCAGAATTCATGATAATGAGGGTGGTCATCAAGTGACCCATCTTCTTTACATGGATGACCTGAAGCTGTACGATAGTTTAGGACAGAAACTAAAACAAGTGATCGATGTCTCAAACCAGTTTTCCAAGGATATCCACATGGAGTACGGACTAGATAAATGTAGAACAGTGCATTTAATCAGGTGGGAATTGGAGACCGCAGAGTTAGAGAACGAGTTTGAAAATGACATCGAGGTAATGACTGCAGGCGAATCATATAAATACCTTAGTATTCTTAAATCTAAGGGTATTCAACATAGATAGTTAAGACAAGCCTGACGACTGCTTTCACAACGAGATTGAGATTAATTATGAAGAGTTTTCTCAACTCGGCAAACAAAATCAGGGCGATCAACACATATGCCATCCCTGTCCTCACGTACTCCTTTGGGCTCATAAAATGGTCTAATACCGACCTTGAAAAGTTAAGCAGAATTTTTCGCGTAGAAATGACGAAGCACCAAATGCACCACAAAAATTCAGCGATTGAAAGGGTCGTTCTACCACGACATTTAGGGGGTAGGGACGTTGTAGATATAAAAAAACTGTGTGTCACAAGTTATACAGTTGCGAGATTATTTTAACAGCAAACGAAATGTCGCGCTTTACAGCACCATCTGTCCAGCGGATCTTGAATACACGCCCTTAGATTTGTCAGAAAGCCATCAATAGCCAGCACCCCAACACGTTAAATCAAAATAAGGCTATTAAAATCTAATATTTGGCTAAGAAAGGGTGTTCTGTATCCAGGGACGAAAGGATTCGTCATAGCAATACAGTACAATGTTGTCAGCACAAGGAATTATCGCAAGCACGTGTTACATTAAGACGTGGTTGACAGGTGCCGATTATGTGGAGATACAAACGAATCCATGGAGCTCATTATTGATGGCTGTCGCGTTATGGCTCAGAGAGAATATATGCACAGACATTATGATGTAGCCGGCATTATATATCAACAACTTGCCCATCTTGAACATTTAGGAGTCAGTGGGGTATTGGCAGCAGCTCAAAAGGCGGTTTTATTAACTATCTGTCGCATTGTAAGAAACTTTCTTGATCATCAGGAAGCGAGCGACTAAAAACCCGTGGAGTGGCAGATGGTAGCTCTAAAAAAGCATCCAGAGGTGACTGTTGACACCTCCAACGCTCGTGGCCGCTCGTAATTGTATACCTACAACATAATCGCAGGAGGTTTCAACCATCGTATTAAATTATTTGAATTAACTTATAACATTCTAATCTCATCAGTCATTTGACTTAGTCCGTGGCTATGATGTATAATCGGGTTTACCCGAGTAAAAGTTTAATAAAAACACTGAAATAATAATAATAATAACAATAACAATAATAATCAAAAATAAAAAAAATAAAAAAGATCAAATAAAAAAAAATAATAATAGTAATAACAGAAGTTTACACGGTTTTGGAATCGAGCAGCCAAAAGGCAGTTTTAACGAAATTTTCGGCGCTGAATAAAATCCGGTGTCCTTTTTTTTGCTACTAAGTCAGGTTTACGAGATAAGTGAGCGCGCCTAGGGCGCACGACTGTTAGTTCTTGTGCTTCGCGTTCGATAGTATATTTATCTCGAGCTTCGCGCTCGGTATTTGTGCACAGATTTTCTTAAACTAAAGGTCAAAGCATCGACGACAGTAATTTGGTGATGGTAAATTCTCTTTTGTTAAAGCTCCTGGGGCTTTAATGAACACATTTTCATCACGTATCTCGTGCTTCACACTCGAGTTTTTCCCTGAAATTGTATATAATTTCAATAAATGTATATTATCATAATTCATAACATGCATTAGTATTAAAATGGATGTAGTTTCATTGTCTCGTTTAGAAAAGTGCATTATTTAAAAAAATTTGTTATTAAACATTTGATTGCAACTCGTCGTTATTCCATAAACTGTGTTCGCTCATTTCAAATGTTATTTTTGTGATTTAATCTCTAACAATTCGGTCTACTGAGTAGCGTTACCGTTTCTAACTTCTAAATTATGCCCCTAGCCTCAGTAACCCAGACTTTGTCAGTTAAATTTTCTACCGCATCTTGTTTTACGTCGCAGTTGTGGTGTCCGACTATAGGTCAAATTGAATTTTTCTGGATTAAAATTTAATATAACCAGAAAGAATAGAGATAACTCATGAATTATAAAAAAAGTTCATGTTACGCGGATTAAAGGAAAATATGTCAGAATGACTACATTTCTTATTATAGGGGTTGAAGTGAGGGGTGAAGTTAAGCATGTTCAAAAAACGGATGAACTTTTCCATTTTTTTCACTAAATATAACCATTTCTTCAAAATCCTGAACTGTATGGATGGTTTCTCGCTATCATTCTCCTTTCTATGGGTGAAAATGGACAGCGAGAATATGAAAACGCGAAATATCGCACAATAGAATTGTAAATGGTTTTCGGGGGGGTTGAGTATCATTTCGACAGCCATTTTTGCATTATTCTTTACTGTGTGGATGGTTCTTCGCCCCCCCCCCCCACTCTAGGGGTTTCTTAACGTGAGTATTATTTATTTTTTAGTGTGATTTAGATTGTGTGAAATTATAGTATAAATCATGCAGATTATTTATAATTCTCCAGTAAGTATGACTTCACTATTTTAAAAAAATATTCGGTAACAATAATCTATGTTTTGTTACCTTTTTTGCATTCAAAAAATATAGATATTATAATACAATATTATAATATCTATACTTTTTAAAATAAATCATAATAAGAAAAAGTACTTGGAGTTGTCTCTTATTAAGTTATTATTTAAATAAATTATTGGTATAATATCGCACCAATACTGTATCAATAATTTATTAAAATATTCATATAATTAGCTCTCTCGCAAAATTGTATTAATTAAAAAAATATATTCATTGAAACATTGTAACGCTATAAAGTTGACATAATTCGCAGATAATTTCCGATTTTTAACCTTCCTTCGATAATATTTCGTCTTACAATCGCTCTATTTTTATTCGAGATGTTGCGAGAATCACGAAGCTAGCGCTATCTATCGTCGTCTAACTGAATTACATTCAAGAGAAATAAGGATTCTCATCTGTCAGTTGCTTTTTGCGCTTTTTGCTAAATGGTATTAAATAAGTTCTAATTCGTCTACAATAGTGTAATTTATTTAGGAGGATTTATATTAGTAAGAACAATTTTTTTTCGTGTTTTCTGTTGTTAATTTTACATGTTCAACCGAAATTTGCTCACTTCAGCGTGACGCAGCCGGCGAGTTCAGAATTAGTTTTCTAAAATCGGTGAAACTTTCGCTGAAATATGTTTAATTTTTAACCGTTGCAAGCCTTTTCTGCAACAAATTTTAACTTTCGTTTTGCCGTGTTGTTTTAAATATGATGCCCCGATTTATAGCTAAAATTCACTCATACTTTGCCGTTTTCACATTGCTACTAAGGACGTAGCAGACCACAGCTTTTATGCCATCCTAGAATAAACTTTCGCCGAATAGCATGTAAAATTTAATAGCGGGAAATTTTATATGCAACAAAATGTAACTACAGTTTTATCTGTGATGTTTTTGAGTCAATTATTTGATTTCTAGCCACTTACCCCTTATTTCAAGACCTAACTTAGGAGTTGATGGTATCCTGATAATTTTTTCCTGAATCTGCATTATTATATTTACTACAATTTAAAAAAATCGATATCATGATTACCATTGGAGATTCAGAAAAAAGAAAAGTAAAAGGTCATCGATTTTTCAAACATGTTCAAATTCACCCCTTACTGTAACCCCTACAATAAGCAATGTAGGAATTCTCACATATTTTCCTTTAATCCACGAAACATGAGCTATATTTTTAAAAAAATGTGTTGAGTTTTCTCTATTCTTTTTCGTTATATTAGACTTTCAACCAGCAAAATGCAATTTGACCTACATATAGTGTACCCAATTGCTTCATCTCTTAATAATTAACTAAAAGAGTCTCTCAAAGCGTCTAGGGTGGAGAGTATAGTTACAGCAACAGATCCCAGAAACTTCGAATAATGAAGGAAGGGGGCGATTAGTCTAAACTGAGAGTCATAGCTGGTGGTGTTTTATGCTGAGGTTACCAACCTTCAGCAGCGTTATGTTAGAACGCGTCCTCGGGTTGCGGATAGAGGGTCCCAGTATCCAGGTTTTCTGTTGAATATGGTTACAAAAATAAATAGGCAGTCGCGGACAATTGTCCAGGGGTGGTCCCGAAGGAATTAACCCCTAAGCGGAGGTGTTAAACCCGTGCCGAAAGCTGAATGGCACCTGGGTGAGGTGTCTAGAACGGTGACTCTGGGATACTAGGCGACCTCTCAGAGTACGCAGCCTTATTCTTGTATGCGGGGCTCTACAAGGATAGACGAACCCCTTTCCCTAGCTTCTTGTGGGAACAACAATGACAATATTAAACATAGTTGTAGTAAGTGCGGTTCAAAACAACAGAACGCGCAGGGCTCCGGACAATAGGTCGGCCAACAATGCCGACAACTCTAGAGTTGGGGGAGCCAATGAAAATGGGTTCAATGTGATGGATCGGCGGAATCTCGGAAACTTGAGGTGGACGGTGTGACTAAATCACGACTTGCTAGAGTGCTACTATGCGAGTGTGGCCCCTTAACGGGGTTACATGGCACAGCTGCATGCTCTGTGGTGCGAGAAACACCCGAAGCTATCGCACTTTTCGCAGCAAGTTCTGCGAAACCATGCCGAACTACTTCGAAAAGGGGCTGTGTAAGAGGAACATTAACACCAAGGTTTCTCTCAAGTTTCTAACAAATCAAAGCTGCTGAGCATCAGGCAGTATATTGTTGAGAGAATACGGATACTATCTGACGCTAAGAGAAGTCTGGAGCGGAGGGAGAGGTGGGTTAGAGAAAATCAACAGTTTCTCTCTGACCCATCTCGACTCTTCCAAGACCCTCCACTTACTGTTGACCACTCGCCTGAACCAGAGGAGGTCGAAGTATTTTGGAGAAAAGTCTACGAAGTGCAGCAGAGAGGGGACGAAGACTCAGAAAATATAAATAGCTTCAAGGAGCTGTGTGATGCTCTCATAACACCTGATCAAGAATGCCCATCCATCACTACTGAGGAGATCTAAAAAGTATTAAGGGGAATGAAGAACTATTCCGCACCAGGACCAGATTGTATCAAAACCTTCTGGTGGAAGAAGTTTCCTTCAACCCATCAACATTTGGCCCGTATTTTCACCTCATATTTAAAGTCGGAAGAGCCGATTCCGGAGTGGTTGGTGGAAGGGCGCAGAATACTCCTGCCGAAAATAGGCAACTTAGCTGACTCAAAGAATTACAGGCCAATCACTTGTCTGAATCCACTGTATAAGATATTCACAGCTATGCTAAATGATAGAATTATTCGGGCAATTGAACCTGTGTGGCAAGGAATGTATGAACAACGAGGCTCAAAGAAAGGCGTAACGGGATATCGGGAGAACTTGCTCATCGATAAATGTGACTGCAAACAGGCAGCATTCTACCAGCGTGACCTATCTACGGCCTGGATTGATTATCGGAAAGCTTTCAATTCGATCTCCCATAGACTTATCATCTGTCTTTTGGATAACTTAAAAGTATATCCGCGAATCGTTAGGTACCGGTTTGGAAAACCAGAGTTACTATCTCATCTGGCAAAAATCGTGTGACAACTAACAAGGTCACGTTTCAAAGAGGTGTCTTTCAAGGCGACAACATGAGCCGACTCCTCTTTTGCCTGACATTATTTCCAATATCTCCAGCAGTTCGCTACTTCGATGGTTACTTTTGCGGAAAACCTGCATATTGAAAGTACAAGGTCACTAATGTATTTTACATGGACGATCTTAAGATCTATGCTAAAAACAAAGAACAACTACATCTAGCTCTAGGGATTGTCGAACGGTATACTAAGGAAATTGGAATGGAATTTGGGTTAGACAAATGCGCCAAGGTTGATTTGAAGCGAGAAAAACTAAATGGCATTCCTGAAGATCCTGAGCTCTTTGATAGAAGTGCTATACAACACCTTTGCGCTAGAGAAACTTATACATACCTGAGTGTGCCACAGAGCGGCATTCGGGATGTGACAGCTATAAAGGATGCTCTCCGAAACAAACACAAACGTCTTATCCGACAAATTTGGTCTTCCGAACTGTCGGCTAGGAATAAAGTATCTGCAGCGAATATGCTTGCCGTCACTTGGAGTAGTTCCATGGACGAAGAACGAGCCCAAATCCCTTGATATCGGGACAAGAAAGGTTATGCACATGAACAAAAGCATGCATCTTGAGTCTTCTGTTCCGCGACTGTACATTGGGAGCCGTCCAGGTGGTCGCGGAATATTGAGTATATTCAGTCTTAGGGGTGAGCAAAATGCATCAAATCTTATCTATCTCGAGTGCTCACTCCTGGAAGCCCGGATTAAGAAAGCACAAGAGAAAAACTTTCGTGAACAGCTCCTCGATAAGAGGATGCACGGTATCTTCCACAGAAATGTGAAGGATCAGTCAATGTTTTGTGAGCTAACTTTTGCTTTCCTTAAATCGCCCGGATTGAAGTCTCATACGGAGGGTTTCATTTTGGCATGCCAAGATGGTGTCAATTCCACCTTAACATACCGTCGTCACATTTTGAGCCAATACATAAACCTTAATATCACTCTTCTAAATGCTCCTAGGACATCGAGTCAATTGTCGAGAATGGAAAGTGCCGCATATACTGGAACCTTATATTCTCGACAATTGTTTCTGTTGCACACTCGAGGCCAGACATGAATCTTCTTGAATTCGAGAAGCGAATCATGTTCGTTATCGAATTTTCGGGACCAGCTGACAAAAACATCATAGCCAAAGAGAATGAAAGGAAGAGAGGTATCTAAGGTATATAAGGGAGTTGCAACGATTGTACAAGGAATATTCTGTTAAACTAATCATCTTTATCATCGGCGATCTTGGAGATGTCAAGGTTTCACTCGTTAATAGCCTATAAAGCATCCCTGCGTGTCAACGATATGCTAGAACACTTCCGGGAAAAATTCAGAAGGCGGTAGTCCTTGGTTCACTCCGTTCGTGAGACGTGATTGTAGCTGAAATTTTACCGCGATTTTTCTGGGAGCGGGTCTCATTTTACAGATTGGCACCCGCTCCCGGTGAAATACTGCAATGGTCCTTATGA
>NC_046659.1:33829985-33834303 GCF_010883055.1 Belonocnema kinseyi
ACCCCAGGGAAATTGCGGTAAAATTTCAGCTACAACCACGTCTCACGACCGTGAGATATGTAATTACAGTCTATAACGGAATTAATACGACGATCCGGCAAAAGTCTCGTGCACTCTGAGGACATGGAGCGACATAAGAACGACCACCTCCTGCATTTTTTCCGCAAGTGTTTTAGCATATTGTTCACACGCAGAAATGCTTTTCAGGCTAATAGCCAGTGAAAGTTTGGCACCTCCAAGAGCGCCGATGACAAGGACGAGAATGAACATGGTTCGCTTCTAGAAGTCAAGAAAAACTATGTCAGGACTCGAGTGTGAAACAGAAACAATTGTCGAGAATATGAAGTTACAGTATATGCGGTACTTCTCATTCTCGACAATTGACGCATTGTGCCTTTGGATGTACGTTGTTCTCACATGAGTTGGACAGCTAGATAGTATGTATTCTTAATACTCGGGTTGTGCATGGCACGGCCTGCAGCTCTCATTGGGAATGTCCTGGCTCAAAATGTGGAGACGATATGTTAAGGTAAAAGTGACACCGTCTTGAGATGCCAAAACGAAACCCTCCGTGTCAGACTTCAATCTGGGTGATTTAAAGAAAGAAAAAGTTAGCTCACACGCATTGACTCACCCTCCACATTTCTGTGGAAGATGCCTTGCATTCTCTTATTGAGGAGCTGTTCATGGATTTTTTCTCGTGTGCTTTTTTAATCCGGGTTTTCAGGAGTAAGTAGTCGAGATCGATAAGATTTTATGCATTTTACTCACCCTGCTCAGGGTTTCTCACAACGTGGATATTTGACAAAAACAAGGGGCTAAAATTTTACACAAATCTAAATACCTTCTCTGAAGGAATGTGACAATGAATTAATTCGTCATGAATAATTATTTGATAGTTCTGTTTTTTGTTTATATCGTAAAAATAGAATTAGAGACATTTAAAAAATTTAATTATTTGAAATTCCACAAGCGAGACAGAAAAAAAATTAAAACACAAAAGTTGTGATGAGAATGTGTCCACGCAGCGGGCACATTCGTTTGGACTGTTGATGATGTATTGCACAATTAAAATGAAAACTACGCATCCTATCAAAAAGTGATTTATAAAAAATTTGTAGTTCTTTTTAAAATGCACCATTTTTGTTAAATCATCTTTTTATGTATTTTACATAGTTTGAATGAAAAAATGTAGTTTTTAGATTTTTCATTATTTTGTATACTGTCAAAATTTTAATTTTCGATTTCTTAAGAAAATTCAAAAAGTTGTTATCACAATATTTGCAGAAATAATAGAAATTTTAAAGTTCACACGACAGTATAGCCAGATACGTCGTAGCGTTTCGAACCATGTGGAACAAATTATTCTTTCATTAACAAGAGATTCATGTCAGTTACGAAACCAAATATTTGAAGGGATGACTGGATACAATTTTAATTACCAGAATTTGTTTTCTTCATATAAGTTGAAGAAAGTGAAAACATATTCCTGAAAATCGAGTAATAATTGCAGTAAGAATGGAAACGTCGAATCCATTCGAAAGTGTAGCTTTGCCGACAACTTGACTCCGAGCTTGACACGTCCTACTCCCTCATTCTAAATAATAAGTACTTTATCTAAGCTCTTGACTCAAAAGTGTTATTAATTTCGAATAATAAGCTTTACAAAATGAATTAGCAGTTTGCTACTTAACAATGTATATCCCAGGGATAACCCAACGGATATCCCGAAAGGTGGAAATTTGGATATCCCCAGGATATCCAAGATATCCCTGGGATGATTACGGGATATCCTAGATGTTCTGGGGTTATCCCTGAGATATCCAAATTTCCGCCTTGCGCGGTATTCCTGGGGTTATCGCTGAAATAGCTTTGGGACAACCTGGGAGATAAATGTTATCAAATGGGATTTCCTGGTATATCCTCTTGCTGTGAGGTTATTTGACAGAAGTCAGTTATTTCTTTAGTAAGCATTTCTCGCATTTTTATCCAGCAAACTGCTAATTCATTAAGTAAAGTTTCTTATTCGAAATTAATATCATTTTTTTTTATCAAGAGTTTAGATAAAGTACTTATTATTCAGATTGAGGAAGTAGGACGTGTCAAGCTCGGATTCAAGTTGTCGGCAAAGCTACACTTTTGAATGGACTTTAACGTTTCCATTCTTACTGCCATTATTACTTGATTTTCAGGAATATGTTTTTCACTTTCTTCCAATTATATGAAGAAAATAAATTCTGGTAATTAAAATTGTATCAAGTCATCCTTTCAAATGTTACGTTTCGTAACTGGCATACATCTGTTGTCAATGAAAGGATAGTTTGTTCCGCATGGTTCGAAACGCTACGACGTATCTGGCTATACTGTTGTGTGCACTTTAAAATTTCGATTATTACTGCAAATATTAACCAATTTTCATTAATCTTGTTTTCACTTTCTGCGAATTATATGAATTAGTTAATTCTGTTAATTTGGATGAAACCAATTCATGCTTACATACCAAGTATTTGTAACTAACCTGCATCTCATAACAATCAAAGGGTCATGATTTATGAGCATCTCGACACTCCATTTGACGCGCTTCAGGGTGCCTGTTTCTTGAGTTTCACGGCTCATTGATCACGAAATAATAATAGACAACATAGTCACCGTATAAGCTCTTTCAATGCATATTAATTACAGGGATTAAAAAAATATCAACGAAAGATTTGAATATCATGTATTGTTTTAATTGTGTCAGCGATATGAATATGGAAAAGAAAAACTGTTATATTGATATTCATACTATGTTCTGTTTTTGGGAAGGATGCTTTCTTCCAAGCCCGACATGAGGCATAAAGGAACCAGTCATTCGAAAAGATTTATCACGGCCTGTTAGTATACTGTTGGAGCCAACAGTGACACTTGATAGTATTTCCAGGCCAAAACGGCCTTCTGATGAGCCCAGCTTCACCTTTACGTGTACTATTTTCACGCACGTACAAAAGTATAACAGCAACAGATTTTCAAAATAAAGTATCTTCATCCGTTTTTGCGAGTTTCTTTTCTTTTGGTAACGGCAAAAATTTTTCAACCTGTGAAATAAAATGAGTGAGTAAAAGAAGTGCAATGTAAGTCATACTTCTAGTTCAGTGAATAACATCAAATTGTGATTATGAAAGGAGTCCATTGATGAAAGTGGTAAGTATAGAGTTTAATGAAATATATGAACATGTAATCTTGCAATTGAAATCTATATTTACCACTTTCATAAAGAACTTCTTTTATTGCCACAATCTTATTAAACCCACTTGACTTATGTATTCACTTAACCAAAAGTATTAATTATTATAGTTTACACCTTTTAACACTCGTTTTACTTGACAGCTCAAAAAAGTTTTGCTGGTACTAGGCAGTCTGATAAGTCCCTGAAAAATGAAAGACGGAGACGTTTTTTTGGCCAAAATCGGTTTTATTTTTCAACATACTCTCCTTTTAGGTCGATACAGCGAGTCCAACGATTTTCTAACTGTTTGATACCGTCCGAAAAGTACTCGATCGGAAGGTCTCCAAAAGACGCCTCAGTTTCAGCTATGAGCTCCTCATTTGAGTAAAAACGCTTACCGGTGAGCCATCCCTTCAGATTAGGGAACAAGTAATAGTCGCTGGGGGCCAGGTCTGGTGAATAAGGTGGCTGAGGAACCAATTCGAAGCCCATTTCATGCAATTTTGCTTGTGCAACTAAGCATGAATGAACAGGCGCATTTTCGTGATGATAAAGCGGTTTTTTCTTCTTCAAATGCGGTCGTTTTTCGGCGATTTCGATTTTCAATCGGTCCAATAGTGATGAATAGAATGCTCCGGTTACGCTTTTACCTTTTTCAAGATAGTCCACGAATATTATGCCATGTTTATCCCAAAATACGGAGGCCATAACCTTTCCGACCCGTTGTTGCGTTTTTGGACGCTTCGGAGCACTTTAGCCCGGTGGAACCCACTGTTTTGCCTGTTGCGTTGACTCAGGAGTGTAGTAGTGGATCCAGGTTTCATCCATGGTTATAAATCGGCGCAAAAACTCGGTCGGCTTACGCGAAAATAATGCCAAATTCTGCTGGGAAGTTGTTACACGAATTCGTTTTTGGTGCAATGTGGCAAACGCGGCACCCATCGCGCGCAGAGCTTCTTCATGCCCAAAACTGAATGCACGATATTGCCCACACGTTCCAATGATATGCACACAGCATTAGCTACCTCTCTCAATTTCACTTTGGGATCATTCAACATCATATCATGGATTTTTTCGACATTTTCTGGTGTAGTGACCTGCTTTGGGCGCCCA
>NC_046659.1:33834403-33842059 GCF_010883055.1 Belonocnema kinseyi
AGTTTTGACAGGCGTCATTTGAAGGATCAAGCTCGACGAAAATGGTTCACATTAGCGAATACTAATGCCATCTCTTAGAATTTTCAGGTACTTATCAGACTGTCTAGTAGCAAAAGAAAACAAGCTCGAATTACCTGATAAACATACTTTATTTTAAAAAGCTGTTTCACTCGCAATTTTTCTATGCGTGAGAAGATGACAACGTTGCACTTGCAATTATAACATTTCAAAAAAGTTTGTTTTCTACCAAGTACTTACAGTTTCCAAATGAATAGTTTTACTTTTATCTTAATAGTTGAATTTCCTTTAAAAAAATAGACTAGCAACCAAAAGTATGAATTTTCAACAATAAAGTTTATTTGCTTTCTACCAAATACTTTTTATTTCATACTAATTTTATATATTTTCGATCCAAAAAGAGGAATTCTTAACAAAACATGGGATTGTTCATATCTTGACAAACACAATTTCAATTTAAAAAAACCAGTTGAATTCTGCCCAAAAAACAAATCTTCACAAAAACCGTATTTATTTTAACAAGAGTTCAACATTCAACCAAATAGTTGAATTTTCAAATAAAATGATGAATATTTTATGGTGAAAAAGGCACAAAGGTGTTTTTAAAAATATGTGATATCTCTAGCGAGATATCACGTGCCTTTATTTCGTATAGTTACAGAGTCAAGTCAAGATTAGAACTAACTTAGCGGCCCTAATGCCCTTTAATATATAGGCTGCTTATCTATTCAAAGGAGAAAACTGCGGCTAATTACATATTACGGCCCCCTTTTTGGATTGTTTTTAGTCTCTAAAACCCTAAAATTTCAAAGATCTAGGTGAGATTATTTTTGGTACAGAAACATTGGTATTAATCATTGGAACTGCCTCTTGTCGGTGTACAGTATTGGCTTTGTTTGCGCAACTACAATTTGTATAACAGTTCCATGTTTGCACTCGGTGATGACTTGAAATCGTGTCTAAAATACTTTCGGCGTTTTCTAGACTAAGGTGTGTGTTGCGTAGCGTATTTGAGTCGATAATGTTTGGTAGTAAAATCATTTTGTTCTTAATTAAAGTCATGTCGGGTATGTCTAGGTCGTATGTTAAGTTCAGTTTTACTGTCCGCGTGACATTTAGGTGGTTATTTCTAATATTCAATGAAATTCTTGGCGACATAATTTTGCAATTTTGCCCGGTTATTATAAATGTTCCTATATTAATGGTTTGGGAGTCCATTGAGTGATTGAGGCAGATCAAGTCGATTTGCTCCGTTTGAGTAAATATAGCTAGGTATCCATTTGAAATTGGTATATAAGTCTCTGGCTGTAGTTTACTTAAAATTTCTTTATCGGTTGGTACATAGATGTACCTTCCGGTGAGGAGATATTCATGATCCAATATGATACTTGTAGAAGTCCCATCTTTTTGTTTATTAGGAAGAGGTATTATTCTTTTGGTAGTTAAGATTTCGTTACTCAATATCGGTAATTTTATAATGTATATTAAACAGTCGTTTTTGTCAGTATATTGATATCTGCTGAGTCAATTATTCTTTGATAGTTAGTTTCTTGTCCTTCAAAGTAGTATCTTGTCTTATACTGGGTTTCGAATTCTTGGATGGTAGATTTTATTATTGCGGGTGTGAGTATTGTTGGTTCAATCATTCCATGTTTACAGATGTTAATTACGTTTACAGCGGTCGACAGGTCTTCACTCATCTCGGAGATGAAGATCTCTAAGGTTGTTATCTTATCCTGTAATAGGAGTAGTTTTCGGTTTTCACTTGACGAGTTTACTAATTGCTTCATTAATTGACTTTCGGCCATGAGCCTGCCGTTAAGACTTTGCATATCTTATGAGGAACTATCAAGAATTAGTTTAATGATCTTCGTATTGTTTTTGACAATTTCGGCAACCTTTTTATTATACGAATAGATTTGATCAAATTCGTAGTTAACTTGATCTATGTCGTTTTGGGATAATGTACCGAAAAGTGTTTTCGAAATGTCTCCAACAAAATTGAATAAACCTCTTCTGAATCTAGTTTTACCCATAATATTATGTAATAAAATTTCTATTGTTTTTAATCGATTGTACCTGTAAACCATACTATTAACAGTGTTTTTAATTGGGCATTTACTATCGCAATTTTGGACTAAAAAGTCCTTTAATTTGTTAATGTTATACATTCTCGCATGAGTATTGGTGAGGTTAATTCCGAATATCAGTGTCCATTGTTCTTCGTAAATAGTAACTAAAGCGAGTTCCTCTTTATATAGGTTAGTCGTCAGCGGTTCGATTCTCAATGAGCTCTGACCAAGGTTATCATTGTCAGTAGAAATAGGCTGACCTTCATCTGAAGAATAAGGCATGACGTTGTCAATATGGACTTGTACTACCTTATTTTTTGTTAGGATTTTAAGATTGTTGTTGTCCAGGATGTTAATTATTTTATAAGGACCTTTCCAGGAGGGATCTAGTTTGTTGGTATTTTTATTGTTTTTTACCTAAACCAACTTACCTACATTAGACAGTGGGTGATGATTTATAATTTTCACGTCGAGGTATTTTTTCGTTTTTTCATTTTCTAGACTAATTCTTTCCCTGGCTCTCGATAGATTTATCTCGTGCTTTTTCTACCATTTTCTAATTAATTCTTGGTAAGTTATATTCGGTTTTGCTGGACGGTCGATGGTAGATTGGGTTCTCTTCCGAAGGTAAGTTCAAAGGGTGAGAATCCAGTAGTTTGATTTTTTGTTGTGTTTACGAGAAAATTTATAAATTTTAAGTTATCATCCCATTCTTTGTTATTTTCCGTCACAGATGTTGTGATTAAATTTTCCAGCGTCAAAAGCATTTATTCGATGTTTCCGTTTGATTGTGTGTGAAAAGCTGTCGTTTTGATATGTTGTGTTTTGAGGGATTCTTTGAACTGTTGCATTAGGTCAGAGATGAAGTTTTGTCCTTGGTCAGTTAATATTGTTTTTGGTGCTATGAAGGTGTAAATGTAGTGATCAATTAATTGTTCAATTATATCTTTAGTGGTTTCATTTTTTAAAGGGAGTAGTAAGGTATATCTGGTTAGTCGGTTTTGTATACTCAGTATATATTTATTACCTTTAATTGTTTCTGGGAGAGGTCCATAGATATCCATGGCTATTTTATCGTTTGGTCTTAAAGAGATATCAGGGATTATACTCTCCATCTGATATTTAATTCTTGTCGTTTTAATAAGTTGACAAATGGGGCAATGTTTTACATATTTTTTAATATCATTTTCCATATTAGTCCAAGGTCCTAATTTTTGTGCTTTTTCTAAAGTGTTTTGTTCGCCCGTGTGACTTACGTGTGCTTCTTTCACAATTGCTTCTTTTTCTTCCTTTGACAATTCTCTTGTGTTGACGAATCACAGTGAGAATGAGTTTTCTGGACAGTATGTTGATAGAAATTCTAACATTTCTTGGAGTGACTCCTTTTCCAAAGGGGAAATTCAAGGATCTCCTATACGGATGCGAATAATGGTTAGGTTTTTACTCGATATTTCTTCAATGAGTTGGCCTAATTTTCTTAACCATTGTTCTTCATTAAATTTTGGCAAGTCTTCCTTTTTTAAAGTTGTCCATAATTTTCCTATTGCGTTTGGTTTTATCTTCATTTTCCCTGGAATGGGATTTAATCGCCATTGCATAAAGTCAGTGTACAAATTTTTTGAATCGGATTGTCTTTTTGGTTCCCTTTCCCCTCCTATGTCTGTTTTAGGTGAGGGCTCTCTCATTCTTTTGTGTGGTAATTTTATTCTCTCTTTTTCTTGTAGTATTCTATCTTCTCTAATAACTGGTGTATCGAATATGTCTATTTCCGGTAATAGTTCTTTTAGATTTTCTTCTCATACTTTTTCGTTTGATATTCCTGTGCTTTCCATTGCTCGTCGTAAAGAGTCTTTGGTTATGGCAAATATTTGTCCTACGTCTTTTTCCTGGATCGGGAATAGTCGCGATAAACAATCAGCTACTTTATTTTCCTTTCCTTTCACGTATTCGATTTCGTATACGTATTCTTCAAGTCGTAGTCTCCATCTTAATAATCGGGAATTAGGATCTTTTACGTTATGTAGCCAAATCAATGCTTTGTGGTCAGTATGGATAGTGAATTTCTTTCCTAATTGGTATTACCTTAAACGCTTAACGGCCCATACAATGGCTAACAACTCTTTCTCGCTGGTCGTATAGTTCTCTTCCGCTTTATTTAGAGTTCTCGATATAAACAGGCATGGATGCCCTTCCTGAGAAAGGACTGCCCCTAGTCCTTAATCGGAGGCATCGGTTGTTAAAATAAATTTCTTTTTAAAATCTGGGAGTCTTAATACTGGCGCAGATGTTAAGGAATTTTTTAGAGTTTGAAGGGCTTTCTCGCAGTTTGATGTTGAATTAAATGGTGTTTCTTTTTGTGTCAATGATGTTAAAGGTATAGCGATCGTAGAAAATTTTTAAATAAATTTTCTATAATAACCAGTTAAACCAAGAAAAGATTGTATATCTTTAATTGTTTTTAATTGTTTAAAATAGACGAATTTCTTAATTTTTTAATTGTTTAGTTTTACCCCGTCTTTTGTGATAATATGACCCAAATACTCCAATTCTGGTTTCAAATATTCACATTTTGTAGGCTCTAATTTTAGTCCCAAGTCAGTGATACGTTGTAGAAAGTAAAGGATAAAGGATAAGCGTCCTGATCTGTATCTTTATTAATTTGTCTGTAATCTATGATCATTCTCAATTTTCCCCCTTTTTTGGGAACAATCCGTAATGGGGAGTTAAAGGGGGATTGTGAGTGTCTTATTATCTTTTTATCCAATAGTTTTTGAGTCTCCTCTAGAGAAAATTCTCTATGTTTTTCAGGTAATTTATGTGATCTAATGTTTATTACTTTACCTGAGTTTAGGATAATCTCATGCTCGGTTAACATTGTGCATGGCAATGGGTCTCCGGGTAGTATAAACGCCTGTTTGTATTTTAGTAAGATTTTCTTTATTGTCTCTTGGTTTTCTTTTTCCATGTGGTTGATATTAGACGTTTTTAATAGTGTTTGCAATTGGTCTTGAGTATTGTGGGGTTTTTCCCTTTCCGATTCAAGTGGAGTAGTCTTGATTGTCTTTATCTTTTCGTATTTAATTTCATCGGGTATTTTAGCTGGTTTTCTTAAGCAATTAAAAAATGGTACCTGTATCTCGCTGTTTTTAAACGTATATAATCCGTCAGGGATATTATCTTGGTTTTTTATCCAGATATCTATGTGATTTTTGACACTCTTAATTCTGCATATTTTGGTTTCCATAGGTGCTACGAATTCTCCGTCATCATGTAAGGGTAACTTTTTATTTTCAATTATCAAGTGTGTTGGCGTTAGAGCGTACTTGGGGAATTTTTTGAGAAAGGTTAATCCTAGTATTCCGTCTTCGGGCAATGGAAAGTTTTGATCTAATATGTGGAATAAATTTTTTTTCCGAAATAGTTTAAATATATGGCTTCATGGGATTCCTGGTTATCATTTCCTATTAGAAATTTCTTTGAGTATTTGATTTTATTTACAACTTGGGGTATCGAATTTTCTTTTATTATGTTTATGGCTGCTCCGGAGTCAACTAGTAACCTATACTCTCCTCTATATTCTCTTCCCTTGATAGATTGTAGTCTTCCGAAAACTGCACTAATTCTGCTTGTTCCAGGTAGTCCTTGTGTTCCAGAATTTCTTCTTTCGTCATCTGCTGGTTCTCTAAGAATTCTTCTTTATGGATGTTTCGTACTTGCGGCGGTCTTGTCGGGAATTGATCTTGATGAAAATTTAGTTTGCTAAAGCATTAGGAAGCAAAATGGCCTAGTTTGCCGCAATTGTGGCAAGACATCTTTGCTCCATCCGCTAAGGGCAGGGTTTGATTTAGGGCTTTAGCTCCGGTGGCTGCTGTTGTGTTGGCTGCTATTCTGGGAGGTGGCAAAGGTCTTTGAATAAACCTGGGGGTTGGTCGAGGTGCTATGGGTGTATTTCTAATGGGCTGTGATTCCTTGAGCGAGGTTTCATACTCTGCTTCCTCTTTTTGGCCTTCCATTATGGTGTTGGCTTCATTGCCCGTACCTGAATTCCAATTTCTCGTTTTAAGCTTAGCATATACCAATTGATTGCCTCTTTTTCTTCGATTTCTAATTTCAGTTCTCTTTCAGTCCCTTCCGAGGATGCTTGCTCCGAAGATGCTTGCACCGCGTAGTTTAATTCCTTCAGTAGTTGTTTAAAGTGTAAAGAAAAGTTCTGGATAGTTTCATTTGGACCCTGTTTACACGATTCCATTTTACTTTTAATGGATAGAACTGAACCCGTTTGCTTTAAGTTTTGTCTTAGGGCTTCATACAAACCGTTGAAAGTATTTATAGGGGTGTAGCGTATGGATTTGTGAGCATTACCAGTGATTTTTTCAGTTAAAATAAAATCTAGTAATAGTTGTGGTTCGGAACACTGACTTTTTGTCCTCATTATTATTTTGATAAAATCTTCACGCCCATATCGTTTTGTCCATTTATAGGTATAATGGCTCTAATGATATCTTTAACTGGTATCCCCTCGTGCCGGTGTGGTGCTTTAGGTTCTAGTTGTTGCCGACTTCTCAAAATAGATTTTTTTCTGATTTTTAATCTCGTTTTGGCTTGTTCGTCATCCGAATCTTTATCTTTAGTCATTCTTCCTCCATTTGCGCCTTCGGTGTCTGTTTGAATATTTCCTTTTATTCCAATTCTTGCTAATATTTCATGTCCTTCTTTTATTCTCTTGTCGTTCTCTGTTGCTAATATGGATATATTTTCTGCTCCCTCTGATTGATTTATAACCAGAGTGCTTATGCTTTTTTTAATTTCTTCAAGTGCATCGAGTAGGAATGCTGGAATTTCTTCCCTTGAGGGAGACTGAGCGGGAGTGGGGGCGGGGGACACCATTTCCGTAATGTAATGTGGTTCGTACAAGTCACTGTCAGAATCGTCTGTCGCGTACGTTAATGGTATCCGATAAGCCAGAATGGAAGTTTTTCTATTGCCCTACTCTATCAGTGTGAGTGTACTTAGTTTCTACTTTTGTCCTTTAATACAATAAAATGCGTCATGTCGTTCTACTACAATACTAACGATTTTAAAGTAATTTATTTGTATTTTTGACGAAGTTCAGTTTTATTTTCCTGCGTTTTTCTACTGCTATTCTACGTAGAATAGACCCTATTGAATTTCAGACACCAGGTTCAATAGCAGTAGTATGGCTCAATGTTTTCGGGCTGTCCGTAGTACAGTCGGGAGTTCGTTTTTTATGAATTTTGTAGATTTTTATTCTCTTCATTTTCCAGGCCTCCGCCACTTATAAGAAGGGAAAGACTTTAATGTTTCTCCGTAGAGAATGCTTTCCTTCGAAGTATTCTTTAAACGGATCTTGGCAGGATCGCCAAAATGTTATGGTGAAAAAGGCTCAAAGGTGTTTTTAAAAATATGTGATATCTCGAGCGAGATATCACGTGCCTTTATTTCGTATACCAGGTGTATACATATGAAACCGGTATTGCCATCTAGCGGCCAGTAGGCACACTTGTAGGCACTGTCGGAACTTACCATTTGTGATAATTGGCGTATT
>NC_046659.1:33842159-33844260 GCF_010883055.1 Belonocnema kinseyi
AGCGAGGGCGCATACTTTGAATAAAATATTTGTTATCATTCTCTTGAAATAAATACGTTTTTTTCTTGAAAAAATACCGGTTTCATATGTATACACCTGGTAGTTGCAGAGTCAAGTCAAGATTAGAACTAACTTAGCGGCCCTAATGCTCTTTAATATATAGGCTGCTTATCTATTCAAAGGAGAAAGCTGTGGCTAATTACATATTACAAATATATTCAACCAAAAATAATTTCGCAACAAAGAAGATCCATTAACTACCAAAAAAGACGAATTTTGGACAAAACACGAATTTTTTACAAAACAGTTAATTTTAAGCCATATAGTTGAATTTTCAAACTAAAAGATAAATTAATTAACAAAAAATTCATTTTCAAGAGAATATATTAATTTTTAACCACCAAAGATAAATTTTCGAACAATATGTATAATAGATCATTTTTCCATTGCGAAAATAAGTTTTCAACCACAAAAATTAAGTTTCTCTAAAAAAATATACAATTTGCACAAAAAGTGGAATAATTTCAGTTACATATGTTAAATTCTAAATCAAATGATAAATGTAAGTGTTTTCGTTTGAAAATTATAAAAAGGAATTTCTGAAGAAGAGGCTGCGAATTACATACCCATCCAGTGTAATCTTGAAAATGAAATAACTTGTAATTCCACATTTTTCCGATTCAAGAATACGTAGCATCTTTCTTCCATATTTTTTGTCATAGAATCTGAGAAGAGAGGTATGACAGGCACTCAATACAATCCTTAGCTCGATCCTGGGTTCTTACGATGTTTTAAGTATCGTCGAAAAAATAACACTCGAGTTTCATTCGGAAATGATTTGCCCAAAATTTTTTCACCATGGAAACACTCATGGTGGCCGTTTGCTACTTCGCAAGCGCACAAAATGCATTACATTTTTAATTAATTGCAATAAAACAAGAACCAAGCCATTTTTCGAAAAAAGCTCTCTGTTCAGTCGTGTATTTAAGCAATTATATTCTGTGGTTAAAATATGAAATCAAACAGTTCAGAATTGTAGAAGTAATCCCTGAGGAAGCCCCTTAATGCTTGCATTCGGTTCATCTAAAAAATGCATTCTTTATGGGTAATTTACTTTTTAGCTTTATTTGTTATATAGATATAACTCCGTGAAAGGAAGAAAGTTCTAAAAATTCAGCCACAAAATTTCAAACATCAAATTAAAGAAATTTCTTCTAGCTTAATTTCTATACAATAAGGAATCAGCAATTTGAGTAAAAAAGGTGTAAGAGATCAAATTACATCGCAAATAATTAAAAATTACAACTCTAATATACTTTTTTGCAGAAATGTTAAACACTTAAATTGTTAGGACTTGAATGATTTATGTTTACCAGTTATTCAAAAAATACTTAAGGTTCTACCCAGCGGCACTAACCCCGAGGAGTATAAACTTCTACTGAGAGATAAAGATTCCCTACAGTGGGGGGGGGGGGGGGGGGGGGGGGTCGAGAATATATTACATATCAATGTTTTTTAAATTTTAGCAAATAGCGTTGATTACTTATTTAGTTTTTAGTATTATTATATTGTAACATATGGAGATCGAAATAAGAGAAATGTTTAAATGACTCCAAAGTGATCTGAAAATCTAAAAATAATTAAAATTCTTATTATAGGCTGAAAAATGATATATAGATTCGAGCACATGGCTAGCCTGATGATAAGTTAGACAAATCTGTATAATATTTCTAAAAAACTGTTTAGGCAAAATTTATTAATCAATCTTTTTCTATCATATATTTGTTGTAATCGACAAAATTAATCAGGATACGTTCTTGTGTTACTTATAAATGCCAATTTGAAACAAAATTAGTAGTTATTGAATTCTGAACTAGATCGCTGTCATATTTTAAGTGTAACATGTATTACCTGTTTCTTATACGGCTATGTAGCACTGGGAACTTTTCATAAATAAAGACAAATACAAAATAGAGATAGGCAGACAGACATACAAGCATACACACAGAAACATTCGGAAAAACCTTATTTTCGGATTCCGGGGGTCTCAAAACGTGGACGTTTGACCAAAACTTGTGTGTGTGTGTGGGGGGGGGGGGGG
>NC_046659.1:33844270-33869066 GCF_010883055.1 Belonocnema kinseyi
GAAATTTTACACAAATTTAATTTCTTCTCTGATGAGAATGTACAAAGAATCAGAAAAACTGAGAAGTTTCTATTGATCTGAGCCCGCCTGACGCATTAGAGACCAAAAATAAACGCTATGCATTCCCTCATCCCAAAAATCTTTGTAATTTTTCTCAATTCTCTGTAAATCTTGATGTAACAGCTTTCCTTGTTCGTCGCTCGTATCAGCAAAGCTGCCAGGAAGAAATCTGGATAGGAATATAGAAAGTGGACTTCTAACGACATTCGAATGCCCATTTTACGGTAGTTTCTCACATGATCCGCGAAAATTCGCCTGTCATCGCCACTTTTTCTTTTACAGAAGAAGTTTCGAACGACTCCAAGCAAACACAGTTACTGGTCTGTATAGTCACATGGTTGTAACAAGATTTAGAAAAACAGTCACTGGCGACTTCCCTGGTGGTCAGCCAGTGACAATATATTTCCCACTCAAAGTAGTCCTTAATATAGAATCTCTAAATGATATTGTCGATTTCGATTGTCACAATACTCGATTTCATTGCTATATGCATGTGACACGAGGCGTCAGTGGGTTAGACAGCGTTGGAAAATATTGAAAAAATTGTCACGATTGCTCGTTCTTTGGTAGCTACATGCGTGCGACAGAGGCATCCATGAGTCACCGTAAGTTAGACTGTAATGGAACGTTACAAGTATTTTCTTGAAGTTAATGATTTCAACGGAGCTGTCTTGATCCGCGCTTGCTTGGATTTGAGTGATGTTCATTCGCTACGGTGCGCGTCTTTACTTGATTTTTAAATACGTACGCGAACTAGAGCCAATGAGCGCCACACAGTTCAAGCATGCGAAAGTATTTTTGGATCATTGTTGGGAATAATAATCGAATCAAAATTCGAAGTCGATAATACGAATCAACGCTTCTCCTTTACCACCACCTTGCTATCCGTACCACCGCAATACAGGGACTCTGCTTCTTATTTATAATCGAATTCTTATTTCAATTTAAGCTTCTCTGCTTGTTATTTATGATCGTATCTTTATTTCAATTTTGGAAAGCACATTTTAAAGCCTTCAAAGCATTTTAGCATGCCATCTGGACTATTAAATATATTTACCTGAGTGCCTGCGGAGAATTTGTCAGAGCTTCACAGAGCCTTGAGAATCTTTAGCATATACTCTCAGATTTCTATCGGTAAGATTAGTATGCTTTTATTTACAAGTTAATGTTTGAGTTATTATTTGTTATTAATATAAACATTAAGTAATATTCCTAAGAAGAATGGAATTTGTTATAAGTTTTGTTATCAAAGTCCATTGCTGGTGTAAAATGCGATAACAACTTTTTGATATTTTGAGGTTAGAAATTGATTTTATAATATAAGAGCGAACTGCTGATCGCAAAATTAGACAATTTTTGCCACTTTCATGTAAGTCTTCCATATGTCTATAACTATTTTAATCAGGATTAAAATAAAAAATAGGTTTTTATGTTTTCATCCTACGTGTTTTTGATCAGTTTTTTAACGGCAAGCAGTTCCCCTTAAATTACAAAATGTAATGTTAACCTCGAAATCTCAATAAGTTTCTACCGCATTTTATATCAGCAATACAATTTTATAACAAATTCCATGCATCACAGGAATAATAATTAATGATAATGTTTATAATGAATGCAAATAATAACTAAAACATTAACTTACAACTGAAAATACACCAATGTTACACTAACTTTACTCAATATCAGAAAAGTACCATTAAACTCCTTGCACGCCTACTGCAAATACCTATATAAGTGCCTGTAAAGGTCACTAATATGATTTTATAAACAGCTTCCTGCATAGGATCCTTTATAAAATCCTAAATTATTCTATGGTAAGAGTATGGGCTCCTTGTTCCTACGTTAGAATCCATATAAGAATTTATGCAGGTTCCTACTACTAGGCAAACGCATAGTCAAAAATAATTACTGCGCAGCTGTATCAACTATAGGAAACTACTGCGCAACACTTCCGGTTCATCATCTATCCTATATAGGTCACTAATAGGATTATATATAGTATCCTGTGGAGGAAGCTGTTTCATTTTCTATAGGTGGCTCCTATACTGACCTATATAGGTGACCCTATTATAGGATCCCATATAGGTCACTTATAGGATCCTTATATAGAATCCTATTAGTGACCTATGTAGGTATTTCCGACAGGGACTTCACCTTCACCGAAAAACAGCTGCATACAATATATAGGCTTTCAATGTTTTATGTACTTTTAAATAATATATGATTTAAGAAATGTGAGATTGAATGAATTATGTTCAGTTTTATGGATATATAGGGTTTTCATATCTGAAGACAATTTTGCCAAATACTCAATCTTTATTATATAAAAACACAATTTTGAAAACCTCCAACAACAGATACATACTATAGAGATGTACTGGCACTTTTATTATCACCCAATGATCGGCGAGAAATTATTTTTTGACCAACTAAAAAGGAACTTACAACAAAATAGGTGAATTCTCAATCAAAAAGATGAATTTTCAAGGAAGAAGTTTTATATTTCTAACAAAAAACACAGATTTTCAACAAAATACGGGAATTTTCAAACAAATAATTCCATTTTTAACTAAAAAAGATCAAGTGCCAATATAAAATATAAAATTTTAAACAAAAATAAAATCATTTAGTTTTTAGTATATAAAAGTTAATATTCAGTAAAAAAATGGAACTTTCTACAAATTAATTAAAATTTTAACCAAAACAGGTGAATTTGACACCAAATAGTAAAAGTTTTAACAAAAAAGATGAATTTTCAATCACAAAGATTAATTTTCTGTTCTAAAAAATTTGTTTCACAAATAATAGAATTTTCAACTAAATTAATTTTTAATCCAAGCACAATAATACAAAAAGTATATTTAAAATAAGATAGAACTCACTTAAAATCAGCAGGTTCTACACATTATATAGCAGAATTTCTCAGCGATTAACATTTTTATATTAAATTATGCACGACGTTTTTTTCTGACATAAGACAAAAAATCGAATTTGGACATCTATGTTAAGAATAATAAAAAACAGATTGATTTTTCACCCATAAAATAATTTTTAACTAAAAAAATGAAGTTTCAATAGAAAAAATGAAATTTTAAACAAAAATAGCATGATTAAGTTTTTATTTCAAAAAAGTTAATATTCAATAAAAAAATGAATTTTTCTACAGATTATTAAAAATTGTGATTGAAACAAATTAACTTGACACGAAATAGTTAAGTTTTAACGAAAAAGATGAATTCTCAATCACAAAGATTAATTTTCCAATTAAAAAAAATTTTTTTTAACAAATTATAGAATTTTCAACTACATTAATTTTCAATGCAAGAACAATATTATAGAAAGTATTTAAAATTTTGAATTTTCAAATTGGTGTACTTATTCTTTGAAGCAGCAGAATTCAGTTGAATCCAGAAGGTTCTACACATTATTTAGCAGAATCTCTTAGCGATTAAAACTGTTTAATAGTAAATTAAGCACGACATTTTTTTCCGATCTAAGACAAAAAAATCTGATTTGGACGTCTATGTTAAGAATAATAAAAAACAGATTAATTTTTCACCCATAAAATAATTGTTAACTAAAAAGATAAAGTTTTGATGAAAAATATAAAATCTTAAAGAAAAATAGAATAATTAGTTTTCTATTAAAATTTTTTTAAAACAAATAATAGAAAACAGAGAAATAGAATTTTTAACTAAAATCAGCAAGAAGAATGTTCAAACAAGAAGATTAATTTTCTTCTAAAAAAGACGAATTTTAAAGAAAATCCATAAATCTTTAAACAATTAGTTACATTTTTAACTAAAAAAGATTACACTTTAATTACAAAAATTAATTTTCTACCAAAATGTCATTGCTGAATTTTCTGTTAAAAAAGAAATCTATTTAAAAAAAAAAAACAGTTTTATAAAAATTCTATGTCAATCAAGTAGGTAATTCTAACTTTTTTTTCTGTTTTTACTTAAACTGTTTCTTGGTTATAAACTCACCTCTTTGGGCATAAACTTTATTTTCTTACTGAACATGAACAAAAAAAAATTTATCCCTTTTCGTTGAATATTCAACTATTTTTTTGAAAGTTGCGTTTTTGGGTTAAACACTCAAAAATGTTGTAGATATCTTTCTTTTTTCTTTGTTCTTTCCTGAGCTTTGCGCTCGATAATATATGCATATATGCACATCTACAACTGTAATTTGGTAGTTGTGAATTATTTTTGGCCTTTTTTGTTTGCATTCGGCTACTTAGTTAAATTTTAAACTAATTGAGTAAAATGGGTATTTTTTGGGTTGAAACTTCATGACTTTAGTTGAAAATTTAATTCTTTTGTTGAAAATTCTTTCATTCTTTGGTTGAAAATTAATCTTTTTGTTGAACATTTCTATAATTGTTTTAAGGTTGAATTACCTTTTACGAATTAATTTTTTTAGTTGAAGATTTATTGTTTGAGTTAAAAATTTATCTCTGGTTAAAAATTTAAAAATTTTCTTGAAATGCATTTTTTGGTTTAATTCAGCTGTTGTTGTTTTAAAATAATCATATTTTTTAGTTTTTGTTGAAAATTTATCTATTTATAAATAAATTTTAAACTGAATAGCCACATTTTCAAACAAAACAGATTAATATAAATTGGTGTTAGGATTTTGGCCAGATGAAATAATAATCAAAGGTAGGTCTTGTAGTAGACCAAAAAAGGTCAGTAGATATAAAAAAAGATTAATCTTTAACCAAAAAGAGTTGCATTAAAAGAAGAATTCTCAATGAAAACCTAGTGGTGGACATCTTAAAACAAAAATAAAAGATTTTCAACAAAATATTTAAATTTATAACCAGAGTTGAATTTTCGAACCAGTTTGTAAATTTGCAACAAAGTAGTTGAATTTTTAACCTGTAAATATGGATTTTCTATAGAAAATGTAATATTTGATATTTCAACGAGCCAAGAGATGATAGCCAAGAGATGCATTGCAAAAATAAATAAACGAATTTTCAATCATAAAGATTAATTTTCTATAAGAGATTCGAATTTAAACCAAAAGTAGCGAAGTTACTTTTTCACACAAAAAAAAAATTATTTCCGAAAAAAAAAGAATTTTCAAAAAAATAGTAAATTTTTTAACCAAAGAGATGAATTTTTAACTAAAATTAGGATTTTTTCAACAAGAAAGACGAATTTTAATCAAATAAAGAATTTCAGTTAGGAAATAAAAAATGTGTTCCACTTCTTAAAGTTTTAAGTCAAAGGACTAGTCTTCTGTAAAACAGTTAACTCCTTTACCTTCCATCTACCACCATAAACCACATTTTTTACAACACCTTCACCCCAAATGATAAGTTTTCAAGTATTTATTTCTTGAAAGCGTTATCTTTAATACAAAATTTCATTAATTTCAATGTAATTTGAAATATAATAATTATTAGTTTAATTTTAAAGAAAATATTTATATTAATCATAAACTTTAATGTGAAAAGTCCAGGGGAAAGTGGGAGACTTAATTAAGCCCGATATTCGACAATTTTATGACGTTTAACGCATAAACTAATATTGGGGAGACTTAACCAAGATTTTCAGGAAAGAGATTACCAAGTGGCAACAAGCTTATTACATGTGTTTTTCTACCTATAAGGTCATTGATTATTATAATGCGCGTTCAAAAATTTTGCTAAATGTATTTATAAAAATTGCGGTGTAAAAATTCAAAGTTCATTATTCAAAGAATATGATTATCATCAACGTGAGTTAGAAAATTGTAATGAGTGCTATTCATCAGTATTAGGTGTAAATTAATTTTTAATTAAAAAAAGCTCAGTTGGAATAAAATACTTCAATTTCAATTTCTACCAAAAAATATGAAATTCGTTGAAATCCTATTATAAAATATTAATTACAGTTTCAGATAAAGAACTCATCCCTTGGTGTCTTCTATTATTTTATACTAATATTTTGTAACATTCATTAAATATGTGTAACATGCTTGTAGTCTTCACGAGATATTCACGAGATATTCGAAATTAATTATTTTCTTATAAATGTTAGAATAAACATTTGAAATTGAAAATTTTTGTTATTTCTTTTTCTTCTATTGTTAGACAAGCTTATAAGAAACAATAGTTGCTTTGGCATTTTTTCGCTCCGACGAATATTTATTGGACAAAATCAATTAACGTGTAAAATAAGTGACAAATACTTATATCAATAACCAAAGAAATATTTCACGAGTGGAAAAAGCAACGATCTTTCGAAAGTACCAACTGAAATACACCAATTTTTAATGAACTTTGTTCCTCTAAAGTTAATACTTTGCAAGCTACAGAGCTTTATTTTGTTAGCCACTTTATCGCGTTATAGAAAATTGTCATTTTTTATTGAACGGATTACTATTAAAGGAAAAATTTATGCAAGTAACTATACTCACCTACTTGATAAATAAAAGTTTATCCAAAATGTCATTAAATTCTTTAAATTTATGCAAATTGGGATGATTGTTTAATTTGCTCACTTTGAATTGATGTAATTATTTCCGAAAAAGTGATAAAGGTATGAAAATTGGTGTACTTATTCTTTGAAGCAGCACTAATATGATGGCATGAGCGAAAATCGCACAATTTAAATATAAGGGCCCACACAATTGTTTTAATTTTGAGCGCCTATCTCTGCTTCTGCTTATGATAGAAAGGCGGGATAAAATCTGAAAAATATCAAAAATTACTACGAATTTAGTCATATCAATTAATTTATTGTTTTTTATTCCTTAAAAAGTTCTTAAAATCTATTTGTTTTTGGAGGATGACAATAGGCCTATAAGTAACGCAGTAAACCTGGCAGTAGCCCGAGGCGCATACATAGCAGGTAGCCCACAGACCCAAAGTAAGTAAGTAGAGATGGGCGCTTAAAATTTAAACAATTGTGCGGGTCCTTATATTTGAATTTTGTAATTTTCGTTCATACCACCATATTAGTCTGCCTCAAAGAATAAGTGCACCAATTTTCAAACCTTTATCTCTTATTCGGAAAGAATGACATCAATGCAAAGTGAGAAAATTAGACAATCATCCCAATTTGCATGAATATAAACAACTTAATTGTTATTTCGGATAAACTTTTATTTATCAAGTAAGTGAGTAAGTGTGTTGCAGAAATGTTTTCTTTAATAGTAATTTAATAGTAACGTGATAAAATGACTTATAACAAAAGCTCTGTTATCTTGCAAATTATCAACTTTAGAGGAACAGTCTTCATGACAAAATCGTGTATTTCAGTCGTTACTTTCAAAAGATCGTTTTTGTTTCCACTCATTAAATACTTTTTTGGTTATTGATAAAAGTATTTGTTTTCACTTATTTTACACGTTAATTGATGTTCTGTAATAAATATTCATCAGAGCGAAAAGATGCCAAAACAACTATTGTTTCTTATGAGCTTGTCAAAAGTTTCACATTTAAAATGTTTAATTTAACATTTATACAATATTTATTTTGTAATAATATACTATTTTACAATAGTTTTGGAATCTGAAGATCATTTTACATATGAATAAAAAAATCGAATAGACCTCGCCGGTTTGACGGAAATGGAGTTGGTATCTGGACTATTGTAACGAAGTGACGTTTAGAAACGCAACGTGAAATGACAGATTAACCTCAAAACAGGCATTTTTCGAAATTATAACTATTAATAGTCTTGTAAAAATAAAGGGACATAATTAAATGATAAATAATTTCCAGGTAATCGAAATAATATGTGGACATATCTTTTATAAAATATATACCGAGATTTGTTAGTTAAACCCTTAAGAAAAGGAAATGACATTAGAGGCTACAACCAAAATGTTTCGACGTATAAAAAGAAATTAAATTTGGAATAATTAAATAAAATGTTTGCATTTTAATGAATTCTTGCTGTACAAAATAAGTAAGAATGTTTTTACTTTAAAAACGAGTTAAGAATTTGTTGGTCAATGCCAATGCCTCTTCAAAAAAAGGTAGGAAAAAAGTGAAAAGGATTACAAGGAGTAAAAACTTGTTAAGCCTACCACCTATCTGCCTTGACTTAAGAATGCTAAAAGAATTAAGCAATGTTTAAGAGCAATTCCATGTAACCGTCTCCTGAGTTTCATCTATTGTTAGTGATTTCTTTCAAGATTTGACAGAAAACCCCTAAAATGATTTTGGAAAAATTCAAAAATTTGAGAAATACTTAAACATTGAAATGTCGTTTCTTAGTTTGAACTATCATAATTTTTGTGATTTTAGTCATATTAAGATGATTTTTAAATTGGTCAAAATTATACACAGTTTTAAAAGAATTTTTTTAAAAATTCAAAAACTTTTTGGATGTTTCAAAAACAAATTTTTAAACTGAATTTTCGAAAAGAAGAATCCATTTTTGATTTTCTTACATTTTTAAATACATACATTACAATCTCTTCTAGAAACCCTGTTAATATAAAAATAGGATCTCTTTTAGTTTTTTACGAATATTCAAGAACGTAAGCCATGGCAAGGCGTGCCAGCACCTATGAGTCTGAACTGAGCGGCTGACAATAAGAAGTGGAAATATCTCGTTGGTGAGTAAGAAGCAGCTATAGAAAAGGGTCTAAAAAAATGGATATGATTTCAAGGCTGTAAAAATTAGTAATAGAATATTGGCTGTAAAAAATGGACAACGGTGCTTGGGCTGTAAGGAAGGAAAATAGAAAAACTTGGCGGTAAGAAGTGGACAAACGTCGCGTGTCGGTGAATCGGCGCTGTTATACACTGCAAATATAAGCCTCATTCAAAGACGAAAATGCACGAGGACGAACCCGACGTCGCGCGATTGGACGATTCGCTTGCAGAGGCTAACTAGCTATTAGGAGTTTTTCGGAAAACTGAATTTCCACTGAATTTTGCAGGGCATCCAGGCCGTCAAGAGAATAAAAGAAAGTTCATGGCAACGTTTTAAACGATTGCTTTGCGGTGAATTCTAAGAGAAAATTGAAAAGAGATCACAAAACATTTTTATTGTTTCCTAAAATTTTTTTTAAAGTGTGTAAAATATTTCTTAGACGTCTGCAATTTTTCCATCTTAGAGAATTAAAAAAAAATCAAGGAACATAATTCTTTTAAAGCCTTCATGTGCAATTTTGTTGCACTTTTTCTTTAAGTTTATGTTGGTTAAAATTACGTACTTTAAAATTTGAGAAATTTCAAGAGTCGTTCAGAAATTTTAAACGATTAAAAAATAATTAAAACTTGTAAAGATTTTTGAAGAATTGTGTAAGGTTTGACAAAAATTAAAAAATTTTAGGTTCCAAGGAATAATTAAAATAATTTTTTATTGAAAAAAATTAATTTCAAGAGATTATTTAAGGACATTTTAACACATGACAAAAGATTTTAAAAATTATCAAAGAAGAATATGAATTATTTCAAAGGCATCTTTTTTTAATCTTTCAGAATTAAGGAAAATCAGGAAAAGGACTTTAAAAGGAAATTGCGAAAGTTTTTTAGAAATATTAAACGATTTTCTACAATTTTTTGCAAAGAGTGTTACAGATTTTAGAGCAAAATTTTCAAGTCCGTAAGAACATGAACTAATTTTTTTTAAATGCTTGTGAAAATTTAGAAGATTATAAGGTAATTTTTTTAGATTTTAAATGACTTTTTAAAATGTTCAGAAAAATTCGAGGCAGTTGAAAATATTTTTAGCAATTTAAGATGAGTCAAATAGATAAGAAATATTCACAAATTTGAAAACTATTCAGAAGATTGATCAAATATTCCTTGATTTCTTACAAATTTCTTAAACATTCCTAAACATCTTTGAATAGGAATCGAATTTTTCCTAATGTTTTGAAATATTCTATAAAATAAAAGAATTTCTTAAAAATATCGTAAAATCTTTTCTGACACAACTGATATATTTAAAAATATTTATTTAATTTTCTTTAAAATCTTAGAATACTTATGTTTATATAAATTTAAAAATAAACTGACAATACTTATTTTCTTTCTTTTAATTCTCAGAATTTATCTCCAACTAGAAATAAAGTGTTAAAAACTTCCAACACATAAATAGTTATACGAAATATTCATCTTATGTCATTATTAATATCATTCTTTATTTTTTATGGTAGTGAAAAATTGTTTTAAATTGGTGAATTGCAAGTAGTACTTACGTAAGGTAACTTCCATATCTGTATGACAAACACATCATATGAAAAAAGTCCGGAGAAGAAAAGCTTTGCCTTTTGAAAGCCCGACAGAACTATGATAACATCTTTTTTAATTTTGTTGAGAAGTTGAACATTCCAAATTTGGTCGTACCAAAAATAGTGAAAAATCCAAAAATTCCATTTTTTGGTTAAACTATGCAAGATACGAAGAAAATAAAAAAGCACAAATCGCGCGCCCTGGAAAGAACTACAAATTTATAATGAATCACTTTTCGATATAAGCTGGGAAAAAAATGAGACAAAACTTGTTCATCCAAAAAAGAGCCATAATTTTTTATAGGACACGAAGTTTTTGTCTTAGTCGTAAAAAATAACATTCTAAATAAAAATATTAAATTTGTTTAAAAAAATGACACAAGGTATAAAATTAAATTACCACACAACAGTTTTTCGCCTAAAAAGATCTATAAATTTATTACTAATCATTTTTCGATAGGACGAGTAGACTTTCTTTTAATCGTAAACCGTAAGATTAAAAATAAAAAAATTAACTTTTTGGAAAAAGCACAGAAAATACGAAAGAGGACATAGGCTCCTAGATAAGACCCTATGCATAGGAGCAGTAGTTTCTATTTAATCGTAAAAAACAATATTAAAAAATTTTTTAAATTATAAAAACAAGGAAATAAGATACAAAAATAATCATGATAAATACAATTTGCTTTTAATTTTTCAATTTTTCAATAAGTAATCCCTGGCAAAGTTACATAAAAAATGTATTATAACTGATATAAAAGTGTTGCGTATAATGTAGAAAAGTTTACATGTTGGACAAAATCGAGTGCGAAGCACGAGAAACGTGATGAGAATGTGTTCGTTAAAGCTAAAAGAACTTTAAGAAAAGAGAGTCAAAATCACAAAATTACAGTTGTCGTTCCGTTCACCTTTGATTTTAAAAGGACTCTGCCCGAATGCGGAAGAAATGAAAAGACTAAGCGCGGAATGCGATTGCCATCATTTGCGTGCCGTAGGTGCGCTCAAACTCGCGAGCTAAGCTTTTTTAACGAAAGAGAATTCACAATCACAAAATTACAATGGTGGATGTTTTGAGTCTCAATTTTAAAATGTTTATTATTTACTTATTGTACACACAGACACACACACACAAATACACACACACACATTATGCCTTAACCAATTTTATATGTACTTTGAATAAAACAATTTTAATTGCATGAAATCTGTTTCAAGTGAACAATTTCAAGGCATATTGTTTTCCGTCCACAAAAATTTGTAGGTTGTGCATTTTTTCAAATATTTGGAGAAAGTATATTTGTTAAAATAAAGAAATGTCGTCCTTTCTTCACTTCAACTTGTGCTAACTTAGCCCATTTTCAGAATTTTTAGATTCTCTTTGTACTAATTCACCTAAGCATCTACATTTTCTGAAAATTATATTTGAAAGAAAAACTTAAATACTTTAATGAACAAAGAAACTGTTAAGTTGTGTTGTAGACAATGTAATAAAAATGAAGTTCAACCTTCAAGCGCTTCGTTTATCGAGCAAATTTTAAGAAATGGAAAACATCCTGTGAGAAAGTTGCAGATTAAGGTTGAAATAAGTTTTTGTTCAAATTTTAACTAAATTGAATTAATGATTCGAAGAGTATGCATTTTTCAAATAGAAAGTGGCAATAGTCACGCTACCTTTTATGCATGTGCATGTAGAAAGGAATTTTATTAAAAAATGTATCGGCTTTTTTAACAAACAACTAAAATGTGAATTTTTTACATTTGTTATTTTTATTTTTTAAGTGTCTTTAATCTGCTTCATGTTTAGGGAAAGATCATATACTGGAGAGCGATAAAAGAAATATCTATTTCTCCAACTGGTCCAAAAGGTTAAAGCCTGTACAACCATTTGTTAACATTAAAAAAATTTTTTGTATCATTTAAACGGCAAGTTTTCATAGCCTTTTACTAAGCAATGAAGATATTTTTATAATTCTATTTGTGAAATCAATTTTCTAAGGCCAAATACGGTCAAACAAAAAATATTATAAAAATATGTTCATTACCTACTAAAATGCGCCCCCCCCCCCTCCCTACGCAATGTGACAGACCTTAATATTTCTTTTTGGCCCTCCCCTCATCGCCGTCGCGTCAAATTTTTTATATTATGTTTGAAAACATAACAGGCGTGTCCTAAATAAAAAAGGGGTTTTAAGATGAAGTGTTATCTTTAAATAAATCAAACAACTTTTTGAACAATAAAGGCTTTTTAAATATTTTTGTAGTAATACAAATATTGAAGCTACTTAACCTAAGTACTACTTGCAATTCCAAATTTAGAACTTTTTTCACTACCATAAAAAATAAATTATGATATTAATAATGACATAACATGGAAATTTCGAATAAATATTTATTTTTTGAAAGTTTTCAAACACTCTATTTCGAGTTGAAATTAAATTCTGAGAATGAAAAGCAAGAAAATTAGTATTATCAGTTTGTTTTTTTAATTTATATAAATATAATTATTATAAGATTTTCAAGGAAATTGAAAAAAGATTCTTGTATATATCCAATGTGGCAGAAAAATATTCTAGGATATTTGAAAGAAATTGTTTTATTTATTTTATCTTCTAAATTTTAACAAGCATTTAGAGCAAATTTGACCATGATCTTGAAACCTTTCGAGATGCGTTTACAGCTCCTAAAGTATATTTTTTACATGTCAAAATTTTGGAATTTCTAAAAATTTTCTAAATTATTCCAAGGAACCTAAATCTTTTTAAATTTTCGTCAAACCTTACAAAATTCTTCAAAAATCTTTACAAGTTTTAATTATTTTCTAATCTTTTGAAATTTCTGAACGTCTCTTAAACTTACTCAAATTTGAAAGTACATTATTTAAACCAACATCAACTTAAAAAAAGTGCAACAAAATTGCACAAGAAGGCTTTAAAAGAATTATGTTCTTTGATCTTTTTTAAGTTCGCTTATATGGAAAAATTGCAGACGTCTAAAAATAGTTTACTCGCTTTTAAAAAATGTTAGGAAGCGATAAAAAGTGTTTTATGATCTCTTTTCAATTTTTTCTCAGAATTCATTGCAAAGCTATCGTTTAAAACGTTGCCATGAACTTTCTTTTATTCTCTTGACGGCCTGGATGCCCTGCAAAATTCAGTGGAAATTCAGTTTACCGAAAAACTCCTAATAGCTAGTTAGCCACTGAAGGCGAATCGTCTAGTCGGGCGAGCTCGGGTTAGTCCTCGTGCATTTTCGGCTTTGAACGAGGCTTGTATTTGCAGCGTGTAACAGAGCCGATTTACCGACACGCGACGTTTGTCCACTTCTTACTGCCAAGTTTTTCTGTTCCCCTTTCTTACGGCCCAAGCACCGTTTTCCACTTTTTACAGCCAATATTCTATTGCTACTTTTTACAGCCGTGAAATTATATCCATTTTTTTTAGGCCCTTTTCTATCGTTGCATCTTACTCACCAACGAGATATTTCCACTTTTTATTGTCAGCCGCTGAACTGTACGTTTTTAATTATTTCTCGCAAACTAAGGAAGATTTCATTTTTACATTCAAGGGAATTTAGAGCACATTATAAGGTATCCATAAAAAAGTTTGAAAAAAATAAAACTATTTTTTTTAAATTCAGTTTAAAAAATATTTCTTTAAAGCTGCACCTGTTTGTATATAATTTAGAAAAATACGTTGTACTAACATTAAAATTATTAAATTCATGAAAGTTGAAAAATATAAAAAAAATTAATTAAATTACGTTTTTTGCAACATAAATTATAAAAAAGTATAAAATTTAAAAAAGTATAAGCTACAAGAAAACATAATTTTGTCTATTGAAAAATGAACGATAAAGTTGTTTAAGGTTGCACTTTTAAATTATGCGATAAATCATAGAAAAGAGTTAAAATTTGTTTTTGAAAAATTCAAAAAGTTCTTTACTTTTTTCAAAGAACATTTCTTAAAAACTGCGTTTGATTGTAAATACTTAAAAAACACATCGTAATTATCTTCTTCAATAACTCCTGAGTTTTTTAATTTTTAAAACATTATTTTAGGATTTATGTCAAAGCTTAAGAGAATTTATTTGAAATAGATGAAATTCTTTAGGTTATTTGACGTGAAATTGCTACACACTTAATTTCATCAAATAGAAATGACGCTTTTTGCAATATTTTCTTGTTACATGACTATTTAGTTATTAAAATAATATCAACCATTAAATTCCTCAGATTTTATTAGTTACACACTGCTTGAAGTAATTTTTATATTTGATTTTGATGATTTTATCGTTGCATATAATTTAAGAAACGTATGCGCTACAAGTCAAAATAAAATAAGTAAATCATTGGAAAATTAGCGTCAGAGCTAACAAGATTTGAACTTTTAATTTATGCGGGAAATTATAGAGCCAATGAATGCTTATTCTTTGCACATGCACATGCAGTTTTTTTTCGTCCTCTCACAACATGTGATCATTCAGAAACTTTTCGGGATGGCAACAGGTTAGCTGAATTCTCTTGAATTATGCCTATGCAGCTCCTTCTGTTGCCGATAAAATTTCGGTAAATTTGTCATAGTTTATCAATTTTCAAATATGTGGTCCGCTAAAAGTTCCCTGTTTGATTTTTTTATAGGAAATATTGGGCACCAGCTTGATCAGATACTGGAGTAGCAATTTTCCAGCATTGCTACAATATACAGTCGGCTATTCAGCGTGCTCACTGTGAGTGACAACCGCAAACCCCGCGCAGCTCCTCTAACACCTGCCTGTGGCGCGGCGTCAATTCTCGGGCGGGCTATAGAAGGGAGGGCTATTGAAGGGATTCACTATATATATACGATTACAAACATCCATTTTATTATAGGATAATGGGAAAAAATCTATTTTGTCCTTTTAAATAGTACAACTTCAAAATTTGAGCGAATTTTCATCAAAAATCGAATGTAAAAGTCCTTCTATATGATAGAAAATCCCACTAGACTGTGTGGCCCTGTTGCACCTAGAATCTTAATATAAATTCAATCTCCATTTAAAGATATTCAATGACACGTATGTATACACTTGTCGAACAACTTCCAGCATATAATCGACTATTTTGCTAACCTAAGTTTCGGGTTGAGGCGTCGTCGACAGCTTTTGACTTCTGCGTTTTCGAAAATATGCGGCATTTCGTGCGCATTGTGTTCGTCTCACTAAAAATCAATACATACTTTGCAAAGAATAGTAAGAGGCAACCATATAAAATAGATAAAAAGAGGCCGAACTAGTATAACTGAAAATGAGCACATTATCGTTGTATCAGAGAGAAATAGAGAGTCACAATGCATTAGAAATATCATTTGATAGAAACATGGAGCCCACTATAGGGGTAGAAATTATAACTTGGTTCTTAAGAGGCCCTGTCTAGATTTCCTATTTTCTAGCGAGGCCCTAAAGTGGCAATCTATCGAGGATGCAAGAGAAAGCGTCACGCTCAGGTAGCGAGGTCATCAGTAAGCAACCCAATGAGGGTATTAATAGGGTCTTTATAGAAAAAGTTTAACTAGCACATTGCTATAATCTACTACCAGAAATTTTTGATTCAAAGAAGGAAAATATTAATCCAAATGTAAAATACATTTTCTTTACAAAAGTTAAATATAATGATTGTACACCTTTCTGTAGCCTCTTACAAATACTCTTCCGTTTTCTCGTATTTTTATTGACATTAAATCCTTAAATATACTCCGCACGTTATTCTGAAAAAAAAACGGATTGTTAAATTTGGCTACACAAGACTTATTACTAATAACTAAAGACAAACGCAGTTTATTAAAATATCCGTAAGCGCCGAAATCGAACGCACGCACCGCACGCTTAAAGTCGAACGCCTAATCCCCATCGCTACGATGACATGATTGCAAATTAAATCGATCTTTAAGAAAAATTCTTTTCAAATCTTTAATCTTTATAAATAAAGCTATTTATCTAATTTAATTTGAAAATAGTGCTAAAAGGTGAGTATATAAATATATTAAGTCAAGTAGCACACGACAATAACCTGTCGAGGGCCAGAAGAGGGAAAGCTAGAAGATTCTTCTAGCTAGAAAATCTGGCTGCGGCCTCGTAATAGCCAATATTTAGTTTAGGCATAAAAAGGCAATTTCTACCCGGGTACTTGCCCTTATACGCGTGATGGCCATATTATATATATATATATATATCGCTGTAAGTCCACGATTTGATCCAGGACTCGGTCGGGGTGTAAAGTTATGCACCACTGACCTGGGCCGTCATGAGGCAAATTAACCCTTTACATGTGTGCGCCGCGTGGCCATCGTAGGTACACCCCGAGTAAAACTGTTCGATCGTGAAGCAAGAAAATTTGACAACTACAATCTGAGAGATAAATGAGCCAATTTTGTGTTTTCAACTGTCCAGTATTTGACCTTAAAATCCGTTTGTACATTTTGTCTATTTGTGCTACAATTATTATCCATAGCTGGTTAAATTTAATGCCAGATTAAGAAAACCTGTAAATGCCTCAATGAATTATAGGTTATGTTTCTATGTTTACCTTTCAGCTCTACTCTCATCATCATTGTTTTCAGTTTTTTTTTCAGAATTATCACACCAGGTGCGATCGAAAAATCATTGGATTATCAACATAAACTCCTAAATATTTGACTTAAAAAAAAGAAAGTAAACCACATATTTTATGTGACAAAAAATTAAATAACTGCACAAGTTCAAGTGGGGTGGTCACTGCCTGGGAAAACCGAGAGTTATAGCCCAGATTTTTAAAAAACCAGAAGTACCTTAAGGTTTAGAGGAAAACCGGGAATTTTTCAGATTCATTTTTTATCTTTGTGGAAGATTTTATCTCAAATTTTCTAAAAAGTCATTTTTTTTTGTAGTAAAATCAACTATTTTGTTGAACATTATTCTATTTTCGATAGAAAATTTCATTTTTTGAATTACAAACTCGATTTTTAATTTGAAATTTTTTACTATTAAATTCCGCGTTCAGAATTAATCTCTTTTGTTTAAAGAATCAACAAAGTAGTTAAACTTGAAAACAAAGGAGAATAATTTCTTAACTCAGAATTTGATGTTAAAAAATTTCAAATTAAAACTGAAGTTTTCCATTCAAAAGATGAAACCGTCTGTCGAAAATGGAATAATGTTCAATAAAATGGTAAAACATTTAAACAAAAAGTTAAATTTTTATCCAAAAAGCTTAATTTTATACTAAAAAAGGCATTCTAAATAAGATACATGAACTTTGCACAGAAGAAATTTATTTTCCTCCAAGTCTAATTTTCTAGACAAAGAATTAATTTTTAATCACAGTTAAATTTTCGACAAAAAATATTGATTTTCTTGTTGTTAAAAAAAATTATTGCTTTAAATTATTGAAATTAATTTAAAATTCTTTGGAATGTTTTAAAATACCCTAAAATATTTAAATTCCTTTAAAATCTCTTCAAATTTTTCAAAGCTCTTGAAAATTCCTTGTGATTTTAAAAATACCATGAAATATTTCAAATCCTTTAGAATCTCCTATTAAGCTACTCTAATTAATTGAAAATTCCTTGGAACTTTCAAAATACTCTAAATATTTCTAAACATTCCAAATCTTTTGAAACACCTTAACGTCTTTCAAAGATTTCTAAGGTACTCTGGAGATTTTTAAACAACCCTGCTGAAATTTTTAAAATTCAATGAAATTCCTTTAAATTATAAAAATTAATTAAAAATTCATTGACATCTTTTTAAACATCCTCGAATATTTAAAATCCTTTAAAATTTTTTGACATACCTGACACTTTTTTAAAAAGATTTTACAAGGTACTTTAAAATTCTTTAAAATTCCTGTTAAGTATAAAAATAAACTGAAAATTCCTTGAAATCTTTTAAAAGAACCTCAAATATTTAAAATTCTTTTAAATCTTATAAATTTTTTAAAGCTATTGAAAATTCCTTGAAATTTTAAAAATACCCTAAAATATTTCAAATCCTTAAAATCTCATACTAAAATATTGAAATCAATTGAAAATTCCTTGGAATCTTTTAAAATTCTATCAGATTTTTTACATCCTTAAAAATCTTCTGAAATACCTAGAACTTTCTTTGAAGATTTCAAAAGTACTTTGAAATTTTGTTAGATAACCCTTCTAAAATTGTTCTCATTCTTTGAAATTCCTTTAAATTATGAAAGTAAATAGAAAATTCGTTGAAATCTTGTGAAACGTTCACATATATTTAAAATGTTTTGAAATCTTTTGAAATTTGTTAAAGCTTCAGATTGAAATTTAGAAAAAAGACAAATTCTAAAACGGTCAATATTTAAATGCTAGTAGATGTGTTTTCTGAAAATTTAACTATTTTGTAGAAAATTCTTTATGTTTTTGTTCAAAAATTAATTTTTTTTAACTACTATTCGATAATACTATATCGAAAATTAGTCTTGGTGGAAAATAAATTTCTTTTGGTGCAAAGTTTAGGTATTTCATTAAAAGTGCCTTTCTTTAGTACACAACCCAGCTTTTTGGATAAAAATTTAACTTTTTCTTTAAAAATTTAACTATTTTGTTGTGAAAAATTAAAAAATTGTTTTTTTTTTCTATGTATTTTATTAAAAATTTATTTTCTTTGCTGAAAACTAATTGTTTGAGTTTAAAGTTTACCTATTTCTATTAAAAGTTAGACAACTAGTTGTTAATATTAATATAATATTCTATAATTATAATATTAACATTAATAATATATATAATAGTAATAATATCCATATTATATTCATTTCAAAAACATAACCTCAAAATCGATGCATGCATGAAATTAAGACGCACACCAAACATTTAAATCGCCCATTTCTTTAATTTATTTTTAGTGGGGATCGAGATATAAAAAGAAGACCACTGAAGTTTTCCGAAGCTTTCAGATCGGCAATCGTCATGCACCAGAAAACCTGAGAAAACCGAAGTTAGAGTCGTGCATTTGCGGGTAAAATACCAACCATCTGAATTCTAAGTCTGCCTGAAAAAAAGCCAATAGCAGGTTGTGTGCGTGCGGTATACCTACGATGGCTACGCGACGCACACATGTGAAGGGTTGTGAAGCCACTCTCATGTCCCCAGGTAGCAAAATGTAGTCAGTCTGCGCGCACCGTGAATGCACATGTTCGTCTTGAAATCACAAGCGTGCAAAGCATATGAATCACAGTTGTGCGCGCATATGAGTCGCATATGCGCCGCATTTGCGACGCATTCGTGCGTCTAGTGTAAAATTTTTTGCGCATACGCAGTCAAACTTCTACCACGCATGCGTTAAGCAGGCAATAAAAGTGACGCGGGAGATTTAGAAATCGAATTTATTTGAATAAATATAAATTTGAAAACCACTTTTGTAATAATACGCAATATTTTTTCTGTAGCAAATATTTATTTATATCAGTTACGCTATACACATACAAATGATGTGTTTCAAACATTTTTGTACGATTTACAAGTTCTATTTGTCATTTTGAAAATGTTGAGTCATTTCAATTATTCGGCCATGGTGATTTTCGTTTTTTAAATAACTTTTATAAAATTTATGAATTTTTCTAGAGAATTTCTTGTCATAAAATTTACTTTACAAGAATTTGATAAAATGTGCGATTTTTGAAAATTCTATAAAATCACATCATAAAAATTGCACATTCTATTAAAATTATATTAAGGTTATATAGAACCGACCTTAAAAAAAGTTTTATTTTAGTAAAAACTACTAAATAATTTAATTAAATTTTCAGAAAAAATAGATCGTTCTATTTTATTTTGTTTCTTAATTAATATGCATCGAAATTATTTATTATTTCTGAATTTCTGGGGAGTCCTGATTATCGTCGCTTAATTGATCCTTTTTCCTGCTTTCATCTGAGCCGCTGTCGACATCAGCGTCACTAATTTTATTCGTGATGCCGAGTTTTTTCCGCATCATTTGAATTTCGTTACCGATTTCCTCCTCCGTTTCCAAACCAGGCAAAGTCTTGTTTTTTTTAAGTTTTCTTCTGCCCAGCATGTTTATGACGTTGTTTCGTGGCCCTGAGGATCTCTTTTATGTCATTTTAAAACTCCGTTCTGTCATTGGGGCCTTTGAATGGGCACTTTTGCGCAACAACTGCAATATGAAAATGCGTTGTCTAATCTATGCTTTGATCAGCATAATTTTGTTCAGAATTGAGCATACTTACGATACAGAGTATTGCCGATTTTAGCATCTCTGAATGCCATCTTCCCTTTGGAACCATCCCAAGTAAGATGAGATGCGACAAACTCATCAGAGAAGATTTGCCTCATATAGCAGCTGAGAAATTCTCTCGTACTTGAACCTCCGAGGCTGATGAAATGCTGGAATTGATAAGAAAATGTTCAAAAAAGAATTAAAAAAATCTCGCTGCTAACTGTAGATTTTCTGTCTATGTAAATTTTGGAGATCTTTTTACATTTTTACAAATAATTCCAAATCATCGATAGTTGGAATATTTTGCAGATTCATAATATTCTAGAGAAACAATTAGAATTTTCGTGTGAAACTCTGAAATATTTTAGAATGTTTATAGCATTGACATGTAGTATTGTCAATTTAGTCTAAAATGATACATTTTATGAAATAATAATCTCCTCACAAGTTTTTCACGAACATCGACGGAGTCCTCTGGCTCCTTATGATTGATGTCAGGAGAATCAGGAGAATCATCGGTCCTCTACTCTATTTCGTTACGCGATTATATGATCTGGGGTGATAATACGAAAGGAGTGAGCAATGCCATGCAAAAAAATTCGTCGTGAATAATATTTTCTTCCTGTCCCTCGACTGCGCTCCATCTCGGCATCAAGTAGCATTTGCTTTGTATGTCTCTTAAGTTCACCAGTTCCAAATTTTCAGACAAATCACTGATTACATGTACACTCACAGTTTCGGATGACAATCCAACGTTGAAAAAAGGTACGCAGAGCGAAGAATCTTCTGACATGGAGTTGAATATTTTCCCGGACTCGAATGATATTTTTCATAATACAAATATCTACATGGATGAGGTTCAAACAGCAGTTACAAGTATCGCTCTCGAACACGACCTCGCCAATCTGTAGTTTTTCAAACTGCCCGCAATTTTGAGGATGAATTGTAGCGGGAAGAGGGCCACCTGCATGTTTTTTCGACAGTTTGAAAACATCATTATTCGGTGGTATCATAAAAAAATCGTTTCGTTCGGACAATCTATTATAATATTGTTCAAGGTTTTGAGCTGACTTTCGTTGTATGTTCCGGAACTCGGGCATATTGTTTTCATAGCAGAAAGTACTTAAAGAGTCTAATTGTCCAAACCTTCTGACATCCTCAACAATATGCAAGAGATTGTTGTTGTTGTAAGAAAGAAAGTGTTCCCCATACAACTCTTCCGCAGCAGTGACAAAATTCTCTAAAGCAGCTTGGCAATAAGCGAGTTGGTTTTCTGTCACATTTTGGAAATTGAAACATATGATTACGCAATGCAACAACAAGAAATGGGAGTAATGGTCATTTGGAAGCGCCGATTCCAAGACAACTGGACCGACGTACAGCAGGAACTGTCTCAATTGCGTTGCCTTCATTTGGTTCAACTTCGACATGATGGATGGATCACGATTGAAGTCAGACGGACAATACGTTTTCAACAGTGACATCTTTGAATCCAAAATTTGAAGCTGGCGTGCTGTAAAACGACAACATGCAAAACCGCCGTTGGCTGAAGCTGATAATAGTTTCAACAAGACACCTAATTAAACAAGTGCATACTTTCTGACGGAACTTGAGTCACCAAACCCATGATCTCTGAAAGAAGACTGGGGCCCTTATGAAGATCTTCATCGACCATTTCTTGATACTCGTTGTGCGTCCTCGGGCGATGCTGAGTTCCAAAAAAAACTGTCGTCCCTTTAATACTTTCCCCTACCACCCAAAATTTGGAACAAGCATGGAGAGAATTATGCCCATGATGATTGAGAAAGAAAGCTCGTGCAACAGCGTCAGCGATGAACAATCGAATATGTAGAGACAGAAGCCTGCCATTAATTAGGAAGCCACCTTCGTGAAGTACTTCTGTTATTTCGGTCAGAAGTGGCTCCAAAAACTCGAAAACATTTCCTGGTTTGCTCTCGCCCAAAAAAACACCTGCTATTACTGGTCTCTTGTCAGCTATATTGATAATACGGTACTGCAAAGGCCAAAAATGCTTACTTCCACGTCGGTGGAGCTGCTCACCATCTCAACTCAAATCAACGAAAAGTTTTTCAGGTAGAAGGTTAACAGGGATGCTTCCTTACTTTTTTCGGAATTGTCTTGACGAAACCGAAATAAATGTATGCTCCTCCAGCTATTTTTTGAATGAGATTACGAACAGCTGCGATGAGAGTGTCAACTACAGTCCTTGTATTCTTTGGCAACCTGTGAAAATTAAAAGGATACGTACGCAGGGTTTCCAGAATAATGTTACCTTGTGTGTGATTGATATTCGCAGCTAAAAAAGCATTTTTGATAGCCGTTCTACATTCCGCCTCAAAATCTAATGGTTCGTTTAACTCGGCATATATGTTTCCGATATTTTTGTTGAAATCGTCATACTCGTCATGTTCCCGCCTTGCATCGTTTACGTCGTCATAAGGTCGGTCATCGTTATTTTCGTTTTCAATCACGTTAATGCTGTTTTCCGGTTTGTCATTATAAAAGTAGTTTGCAATTTCATTACCATTCATTTCATTTCTAGGCTGATCGCCATTAATTCTATTTTCACGCTGGTCATATTTAATTTCGTTATCTTGTACATTCATGTTCTTTTCTAGTTCGTTATGGTTAATGTTTTTAACTCCATTTTCATTGATTTCATTTCTGGGCTGGTCATTATCTATTATATTCTCATTGCTTAAGTTCTTATCTGGTTCTTCGTTCTTATTGTGATTTCGTGGCTCATTATTGTTCGTTTGAGCTACGGAAACCGAGCCTACATTATTCCGGGCGACAATAATGCGACGTCTTCTCTGACTGGAGCTTGGATCATTGAATGTTCGGTACCTTTGTGAAATTTTTTGATCGAGAAACGGAATTTTTCAAAATTCTTGACTCAGCAAATTTTAAATTTGGAAATTTGGAAAGGAAAAATTTGAAAAAATATTTTTAATTGTTGAATAGAATGCAAATTTCGAAAGTTGCTGAAAATCTTAGGATTTTTAAATATTTAAATTAATACAAACTTGAATTCTCTTAGTCTTCAAAAAACATGAAAGTATCAAATTCTCTGCAAAATTATAATTTTCAAAGGTTTGTACACGAGTGATGATTCTACAAATCCTTAATAATTTCCAGATTTTTAAATTTATTAAAAAAACTCAGAATTTTCAAATTTAGAAAAAATCGCTTTCTTAGTACATTGAGATCTACCTTTGTTTCCTGGACCACTTTACGTGATGTTGGTCGTTGAGCGGAAGTCTAATTGTTCGCAAATGTCGATGTACGCTTATATGATTGTAAGGATCAGGAAAAACGCACCCAGATCTTCTTAAAATAGAATGAGTTGAAATGAATTTTTAGCATGTAATTAAAAACTTTAAGAATTGGAAAAACGTGCTATTTTTGAAGATGACAACAAAATAATATTGAGAAACTTATGGGTTCAGAAAATCGTTCAAAATGCAAAGATTCTGGAAAGCGCATATTCTTACCTTTGTTATTCCTGAGAGAATATACCTTCTGCTAGGCTCCCACACTTTCACTTTGGGAATTTCGAAGACATTTTTGGATATTGTGCATCAAAACAACACGGCACAGGTGCTTGTTGAAAGAAGGTTATGTATCACTGCCTTTGTACACAACTCCGTGCATCTCTAAGTTGATAGCGTCTTAAATGTTGACCGTGACGCTGATGGTTTGTGAGAGTTATAGACGTAAACTCACTTATTTGTTTGGCGGGAAGTTCAAATCGAGATTTTGTTATTTCCATGTAAATATTCATATTAAAATTTATTGTCTTCAATTCAATGAAATGAAAATATGTATGTACTTAATTCTAGATTTTTTATTTTCCATTTAAATCAACATTTTGTTTTTAAATTTAAATTTAAATTTGTTATCGCAATTAGTAATAATGTTACAATATTAGCATAATATTTAATTTCAATAATAGCAATAAATTTTAATATTATCCTTTGATATAAAACTTCAATTTGAACTTTACGCTATTAAATCGAAGTGAATAAATGTCTTATTAGAGTTAAATAAAACCAGTTCTTAAGTAAAAATTAACAATATATTGGTAAAACATAAATAAAAAACTGTCGGAATTAAAACAATTCGCAAAACGTACTAAGATCGCATCACGTTAGATCAAAACTCATTCGTTATCTCAGATTGAATGAATAATGCGCGCACGTGTGAGATTTCATGACATGCGCCCTATGTGCGTCGCACCATTGCTATCTGGGTCGGTCATTTTCCGTGATGCAAAACTTTGCACACCGGCCGAGTCCTGGATCAAATCGTGGAT
>NC_046659.1:33869166-33872972 GCF_010883055.1 Belonocnema kinseyi
AAGTAATTATTCAATTTTTTTTAATTTATCTGCATATATATGTCCATCACTGTCAATGTTGACATTTTGTCATTAACATATGTTGTGGGAGTCTTCTTATGTGAAGGATCGAAATAATCGAATTTTTTACTTGTATTTTTCGATAATTTATGGTCATAAAATTAATATTTCACAGTCGGATTATGTGATTCCTTCCTTGTTGATTGGTAATAACTCTTCATGGTAGCGAACGAAAGTGTGCGCTTTCGAGTTTCAGAGCAGGTACAGGAAGTTGGCATTCATTTTCGAAATGGCCTGATTGGGCATAGAGTTGAATCAGAAGTTTCTAAAAGTGAACAAGTCAATGCCGCGTGAAAAACTTTCAACGCCTTTTTCTCAAAACGACATTTTTTCACCCGGCTATAATTTTTTCTCATTTATAGCACAAAGAAACGCCTTTTTTTGTTACTTCTGCAAAGAACGCCACGCTTTCGTTAATTTACATTAAAATATAGAAACTGAGGTACGGGCCAGAAAATGAGGCCGCAGATTGAGAATCTTTTTCGATTTTCTGTTTCTGACATCCACGAGGGCCGACATCAGTTGTGTCAGCAGTTTTAAAATTGTTTCAATCAATGTAAAAACACCTTTAAAAATAAATGTTTTTCGTAATAACATTTTTTTTTATTGTTCACGGTCATACCTCTCGGGGAAAAAAGATTTGCCCAATTATATGCAATAGTATGCATGGGCCCTGTCTTGCTAGATGTTTTTACTTGTTTGAGAACACAAATGCAAGATAAGGGATATAGTTAAGATGGAATTTTTGGGAAATATATGCTCGTGTAGGGTTGATCGACTTTCAGAAAGAATGTATGATGCAATCTTCTGTAGCTAAATTCAATAATTAACTTCCATCATTCCACACTATTGATTTTAATTAATAAATAAAAGGATAAGAAATTTCATATTTTAAATATGTCATTATTTTTTAATAACAAGAGGGAGCTAAATAAGTGAAACACAGGCAAAACATATAAAAGTGTAAAACATGGTTTTTCAGTAGGCCCGGTCGGGTCTCGCTGCCAAATAAAAAGGCGAATTGGCTAGGAGCACTATTACGAAAATATCGCGTACCCTATTTCTAATAGTGTGGTACATTACAGTCAATAAGTTGAAAAAATTGTGAAATGTCTTAAAACGAACCCGCAAAAAAAAACGAGGATATATGGTAATAACGCCACCAAATAATAAATTTTCGCAAGCATGAAATACAATACAGGGTGCGTCAAAAGTTGCCGCACAATCTTTGCGCTTTAATTTCTCGGAATTCTGTTGAGAATTCATTGAGCTGGATATTATATTCGTGTTCCTGAGGTGATTTTCCATTAAGTTAGCATTTTAGGATCTATTTCAGGTTTTTTTAAAATCCATAATGAGTAAAGAAGTTAATCGTATAGCTATAATTTCTTTGCATCAGTGAAATAAGTCAGCGAGTGAAATTTCGAGATTGCTGCATATCCCGCGTAAAACAATCTATGATACCATACGCCGATTTCGTGAGTTAGGCAAACTAAATTGTTACCTTTGGCTGCAGCTGAACGACATCGTAATGTTTTGTTCTCTGATGAAAAAGTTGTTACTATTGAGCGAGCTCATAATCATCAAAATGATCGGCAACTCTTACCTAAAGGTTCTTTGAAGTCCAAACAAGTAAGAACAGTCAGTGGATCACATTTTCCTGCTTCAGTGATGGTTTTGGGTGGTTTTTGTGCAACAGGAAAGACTCCATTGGTATTTGTCAAAAAAAAGAGTGTAAATCGACCAAAAATATTATCCAGATAACATCTTGAAGCCCGTCGTGGATCTTTGGATACGTGCACACTTCGATGAAAACCCATTGACTTGGGGAAAAAATGCATATCCATCAAATTCGCCGGATTTGAATCCACTGGATTATTCAGTGTGGCCTATTTCGAAGAAAAAAGTGTCCTCTAAAAACCACACCAGTATAGAGTCGTTAAAACGCGACCTTTCTCATGCCTGGAATCAAATAACCGAAGAAGAGCTCACGGACATAGTGGATAATTTTCCAAAACGCTTAGAAGTTTGTATCTCTGCTAATGGTGGACATTTGTAATATTATTGAATTAATCTTTTATTCATGACTGATTGTTTTTAAGATGGGTAATGGTGGAAGGAGGCATGTAAGTATATAAACATATACTTACATGACTATACTTACATGCCGTTTTGTTCTATTTCCATGGTGAACTGGATATTGGGATGTAATTGATTGATAAAATCGAAAAACTTATTTAGTTCATCTCGTCAATGTCGCCAGATGAGAAATGTGTCATCAACGTAACGGAACCAGAATCATGGTTTATAGTAAGTTTGGCTTGGTTAAAGATTTTAGTTTCCAGATCTTCCATAAAGACATTGGCTATTACAGGTGAGATTGGGGATCCCATTGCTGCCCCTGAGGTTTGTTCGTAAAATTGGATATTGAAACTGAAGTAAGTATTATTGAGACATTGTTCTATCAAAGGTACAAGCTCGGAAGGGAAGTTTGTGAAAGATTTAATAATATTAATTGTATCCGAGATTGGTACTTTCGTAAAAAGAGATACTATGTCGAAACTCACTATGATGTCTTGGGGTTGAATGTGAATCTGTTGTATCTTTTTAATAAAGTCAAATGAGTTTTGGACGTGAGTGATGGAGTTTCCTGTAAAAGAATTTAGTTTTGCAGCGAGTAAACGTGCTAGGTTGTAAGTTGGTGAGCTTATTGCGCTGTCGATCGGTCTGAGTGGAATGTTTTCTTTGTGGATTATTGGGAGCCCGTAAAGTTTTTGAGAGATGGGATTAGTAGGTATTAAGTTAGATATTGTTTGGCTGTCAAGTTTAGAGTCTTTGATAAGAGTCTTTGTTTTACTGACTATTGTTTTTGTGGGGTCCTTTTTAAGTTTTTTGTATGCATCGTCAGTTAGAAGGTCCAAGATTTTATTGTTATAGTCTTCTTTATTCATTATTACTGTTGTGTTGCCTTTTTCTGCGGGTAATATTATAATATCTTTATTTTGATTGAGTTCTTTAATTGTGGTTAACATCTCTGACCACCCTGTCAACAATGAAATGATTTCAGCCTTATCTAAAGAACATAATTTTGCTGTAGCTCCATCGAAAATTCCAAAAGAAGAAAAAATGAGCAATTTAGAATGGACAATATATACGGCCAACATTTTACGCCAAGCTCAAGTTTCATCCTCAAACTTAACAAAACAGGAAAAAACCGCAATTCAAGAACTCAATCAAAATAAAGATATTATAATATTACCCTTAGACAGCGGCAACACAACAGTAATAATGAATAAAGAAGACTATAACAACAAAATCTTGGACTTTCTAACTGACGATACATACAAAAAACTTAAAAAGGACCCCACAAAAACAATAGTAAAACAAAGACTCTTCTTAAAGACTATAAACTTGACAGCCAAACAATATCTAACTTAATATCCATTAATCCCATCTCTCCAAAACTTTAAGGGCTCCCAAAAATCCGCAAAGAAAACATTCCACTCAGACCGATCGTCAGCACAATCAAACCCCAAGACATCATAGTGAGTTTCGACATAGTATCTCTTTTTACGAAAGTACCAATCTCGGATACAATTAATATTATTAAATCTTTCACAAACTAATCTTCCGAGCTTGTACCTTTGATACAACAATGTCTCAATAATACTTACTTCTCGTTCAATAACCAATTTTACGAACAAACCTCAGGGGCAGCGATGGGATCCCCAATCTCACCTGTAATA
>NC_046659.1:33873072-33893578 GCF_010883055.1 Belonocnema kinseyi
GCCTTTCTTGGACGTATTAGTTTACAAAAAATCTGATAACACATTAGGACATGAAGTTTACAGAAAACCCACGCATACAAACAGATACTTACATGTCTCCTCCCACCATCACCCATCTCAAAAACAATCGATCATCAACTCCCTTATATACAGAGCTGTCTCCATTAGAGACAGAGATCACTTACAAAAGGCATTACAAAACGTTAAACAAATCCTAATACAGAACGATTACACAAACAAACAAATTGATAAAGCAATAAGGAAACACACTCAAAAAAGCAAGTCAACACAACCTACGAAAGAAAGAGAGAGAAAAATGACCGTCACTCTACTCTACATCCAAGGTGTCACAGAACAAATAGGAAGAATTCTCAACAAACACAACATCCAAACCATATTTAAACCGCCTGCGAAAATAGGACAATTACTAAATAACCCTAAAGATAAAAAGGCACCCTTCAGTGATCCATGAGTATATAAAATCCCTTGTTCTAGTGGCAAAGTCTATATTGGAGAAACCGGGAGAGCGGTGAGCCAACGTATGAAGGAACATGAAAGTAAAGTCAGGCTAAAACATTTCACGCAATCAGCGCTAGCTGAACATCATATCGAAACAGGACATAACATTTTATTTGTTGAAACAACAGTCATTACAAAAACACACAACAAATTTTCAAGAAAACATAGAGAATCAATCAAAATCTTAAAACACCCTAATAACATCAATAGGGACAAGGGATATAATACTAATCCGATTTAGTTTTCCGTTCTCCCGGATTTTTTAAAAAAGACTTGATTGGCCAATCAAGTTCGACCAGTCCCCACGGTGGGGCGCTCTGGTCTATCACAGGCATCGTAGAAAGTATACCTAAGAACAACATGACCTGATACCTCTGTTTCAGGCCAGCCCTGAAGAAGTGAACTGCAATGTTCACGAAACGTTGGCAAACAATTCGTAGTTTTTCACACGAGTGAAACCCGAAATATCTCTTTTTATCAAAATGATTCATCGTGAAAACATAAAATCTATTTCTTTTTTCTCTCTCTGTTTTGTGACGCTTGAGTGAGCACCGTATGTATATCCTCCCGCAGCTCCTCTCACCAATCCCGTCCATGCAGCATCAATTTTCGTAAACATGAAATGGAGGATCACGGAATCCAGGTTTGACTTTATCTCAATGATGGTTAAATTGAATTTTTAACCACTGTTTTCTCGCTCATATGGTATCCTCTCAACGATATCGGCTTGCCACATCTTACCAATACCACGGATATCAACATGTCGACGTTGGTAGTTTGACCTCGCAGGCTTATGCAGCTCTTTCACCACCTGCACCTTCTCCTTGTATATTTTAGAGTTCGTTCAACTTGGTATTAGGCTGAGATATGAGCTCTGAATTACGATTCATCAGCTCTCGTTTTATATCAGCATCTTTTTGTAAGTTTTTTAAATGTTTATTTGAAGAAGATAGTAGACTTCTAATCATCATACTGTTTTTAACAACTTCGGTTTGCAAGGATGATAGAACTTCATAGATAGATTCTATTTCATGCTGTATTATATTTTGTGTTAGATTTAAAGTTACTGCATCATTTAAATCCTGAGGTTCAGCTAAATTGCACAACTGTTTTTTTTTTTCAATATCATACTTGCCTCCAGGTGTGACTTTCAATCCAACTTCTCCTGGACCTCGACTTTCCACAAATTTTGCCTAATATGATGTCCGAATACGTCAATACTAACCTTGGAAATGACTTAAAGGCTAGATGAGTGTTGCTTAATATATGATTCTAGAGTCAGCAGTTCTTCGATTATTATCGATATCATTTCGTTTGTGTGACTTTTTCCGGCTTTCTAATTATCTCTTATTCTTCAGGAGATTGACTCTTTTAAGAAGTTTGGTTTCCTTTTTTTCCGGAAATCATTACTATAGGTCTATTGGAATGTTTAAAAATCTTTTTTAGTTGATTTACATTTATTTCAATAAATTCTATTTGTTTAAATTATCTGTTTTTCTCGAAAATTCGTCTAAAATCTGCATTTTTGAGATCATAATGGCAGTTTATTAATTATTAAGAAAAATTAAATCAATTTATTTAAATTATATGAATTTAAATTATGTAAACAAATTTAATTTGTTTAAACAATTTCTTTTTATTCAATTCGCCTGAAGTTCTTTTTTTTTAGATCGGACTGGCCAACTGTTATTTTTAAGTGACATTATTTATATTTTCAAATGATTTCCATTGTTAAAAGAATTAAATTATTATTCATTTGAACATTCCATTATTAATTCAACAAATTGAATTGTTCTGAATTTTTTTCGTTAAATTCGGGGGTTCAATTTTTTCTTCAAATATTAAATATTACAATCAGTGATTTCCAAAGTCAAACAATTTTGTTACTTACATTTCCTTCTTTATTTCTCAGTCTACATTTTCTACCACTGTGCGTCGCGACATAGTGTTGATTTGCTAATGTCTGGAAACTTTTCCCTGTACTCTTTAGAAACATTCAATAAGAATGGTTTTTGATGCTCATCTCTCGTTATTAAACAACATTGAACATCGTTGAACACTTTGAGCTGAGAAACAATCTTCTTCCCTTTTTCATATGCTGCATTTCCCATCCAGTGTGAAGCGTCTTCTTCAAGCAAGGATGTTTCTATCTGGCAAGCTGAACAGAATTTTATTGAATGTTTGGAGATGAAGTATTCAATTTCTTTATCCAGCAGTTCTTTGCACTTTTGTGCTTGGATACATTTGTAATCCATAATTGTTTTCTTACATTTTTGGGATGAAGCCTGAACCATCAAATTTTTTCCACTGCTAGAATTTGATCGTTGAAGAAAGCCAACGCAGCATTTTCCGGTACAAGGTACCAAAGATGTAAGCTCAACTTTTCGAAGATAGCAGTGGAAACTTCTCGATCCTGCTTCGCAAAGAGATTAATTGATTTTAATATTTAAAGATCTTTATGTGGTGCCTTAGCAGCAAGAGGTGCATTGAACTATATTTTAATGTAAAATTTTACTAGAAATGTATAAATTTCGCGGCAAGACTTCAGATCACTGCTAGACAGAGGATACACGTTTCGGAAGAGGAATATTTTGAGGATGTAAGGGGCTTTTGCCAACCACCTAGCCCGGTGCATTGCTTCAGAAACACGAAAGGGAACTCCTCGTGGCGGTACCTCTCCTAGGAAAATTACAACAAGTTCTAGGAATTCTCGTTAATTTTCTCGACAGTGTTGAGCATTGAGCTTTTCTCTCGCAAAAAAAGAAGTTCATCTACTTCACCTCGAAAAGCTCTTACCACCAACCGATCTGCTACTCCAGACTGGAATTTCGTGTGATTTATAGTACTCCAGGAATCTTGAAATTTCTTGAAGAACGGAGCATCTGGACACGTTGTCTGCTGAAACTTTGTGTCGAAAGCCGCTTTTAAGTATATTTAAGCCATGTGATGGCGACAAGAAAACAGTATTTTAGCATCTCCCATGGTAACCTCTAGCAACTTACAAGCACCGTTATTCTTTCCAGTATTTGTAGCTTTCTTGTCACAGTAGAAAGCTTTCACCTCATTAAGGAAGTTTTATAGTAAAAGAGCTTCATAAGCGGCTTCGCATTCATCTTTCCCCGTTCCTGATTCAGCGTCGGCGGCTCCAAGAAACATTTCCTCATCTTCCGTGGTGATTAGAATGGACAGTCGATTTACTTTACTTGCCAGTGAGTGCAAACAGCAATTTCCCACCCCAATGTAAGACGGCTGCTTCATCCTTGAACTTCTTACTTTTCTCTCGAATTTTCTCCATTTATTCTATTCTGAATTTTTTTCTGAATCGATGTATCTGCTCGAAACAGCAGAAGATTGATTGACACCTAGATCATCAGTTTAAGCCGCAATTTCGCTTTGTCAAGAGCTGCAACAAGTCTTCGATTTAAAATGGTTATTTTCGAAGGTATTTGGGTACCAGAATGACCAGTTAATGATTTCATTTCCACATTTTCAGAAGAAAAGCTGGCGTTGAAGGTCGTAGGCGATCCACTGTTACTAGTGGAAGATGCCAATTCCACATGAGTATCTGAAATGAAAAATGTCAATGAAACTCTAATGTTAATAATACTTTTTACTTCATAACATTGAAAGTAATGAAACAGTTCAATTTAATAATCATAAATGATTGATTTAACTTTTTAATAATGTTCGTCAAAAAAGTTCCGAAACGTATAGAAAACGTCAGAAATCAGCATGTAATTCAAGAATGCCTTAAAAACATAAGAAATTAACATCACGTAAAAATACTTCGTATTTACGGAATTTGCACGTTCTCTAAACTTTCTAAAACGTTTCGGCAAGTACATAGAATAAAATATGATATTAATGAATGACATAATCATCGTGGAGAATTCTCCCTTTGTTACCTTTGTGAAACTTAATTGTGAAAAGATTCGAAACTTACCCAACAGTTCCGTTTCCACACGAGCACGTTTTTTCCGAATTTCAAGAATTTTCAGTTGTCTCTCTTTTTCATCACTGTGTGTTCTCACGGGTATAAGACATCCTTCTCGGATCTCCTTCCTTTAATTAGTTAGAAATAATTTAGCTTCGGTTGCAACTTTTGACTCCTCCAACACTGATTGCGGTGCGATGTCGAGGATCATTTTCAGCTTTTGTAAAAAATGATTCTCCTTCTTTACTTGTATCTCTACCCTCGATTTGAAATTTTTTTGTATCTTTCTGTATTCTTCATACAACTTTCCTACTTTTTCCACACAGCGTTGGTGATCTCTTTTCGGTATATTTACTTTTGTTCAGAAAACTTTCACTTTATCCACGACAAGATAAGCACTCAGTCTTAAACTTAACTTAACGTATATCGTATTATATAGTAAAACTCACAAAACTTGTAAATTGCTTAGAAGTTTTCTTTCAATAATTTGCTTCTCTTCAAAATCAACTAAAAATACTTTCTTCTGTAATTTGGCCATGCCAAATATAAACGTAGCGATTAGTGTCACAGTCGAAAAACAAATGGATACTACTAACGACACAAGGGGACAGGAGAACGAAGAAAGAAGTAGCCCTATTTAGCATGGAAGGCCCTTTCGAAAGAGTGGGGAACAAGAATACAATTATATTAAGAGCCGAAGGGACTTCCAGCACTCAATTAAAAAACTGTTAGTAGAGAAGAGGAATATCCAAATTTTATGTGAGAAAATTCTGTCAAAATTGATTGTTAAACAAATCACATCATGACTCTGTTACCAAAAAGATTAATTTTCCAATATGATTGGCTAAAATGTTGAAAATAAATAATAATTGTATCATATAAACAATGGAAATTATTTGAAAATATGAATGTCACTAAAAAATAACAGTTGGCCAGTCCAATCTAAAAAAACAAACAGAATTTCAGGCGAATTAATCAAAAAAATGGATAAACAAATTGAATTTTTTGAAGAGTTGAGGATTTATTAGATAATGTAAACAAGATACCTTGAAATTAAAATCTATAGGTTTATTAAAAGAAAAGCTGTTTTTTTCTACCATAATTTGAAAAAATTAAAAATTGATAATAATAATAAATTCTTTAAACAATGGGAAAAAATTTATAAATAAATAAAGTGTTTTTGGGATAATAAACTGCCATTCCGATGTCAAAAAACATATTTTAGACGAATTTTCTAGAAAAACAGATTATTTAAACAAATAGAATTTATTCAAATAAATCGAAAGTAACTCAAGAACATTTGTAAACATTCAAACAGACGTATGGTAATGATTTCCGGAAAAAAGGAAAACAAACTGCTTAAAAGAGTCAATTTCCTGAAGATTGTACATTTGGGGATTTAAGGGTAGTTTTCAGGGAACCGTGGAAGTGGGTTAGGGGCGTCAAACCCACATGTATAATAGGTCAAATTCTTCGTTTGAAGGTTCTTTACAAGTCTTATAACTTTAATGTCAACTTTTCGCTAACCCTGAAACATTATTCGAAAAATAACAAAAAGTTACTTTTTCCCATACAAATTTGAAGTCCCAACAGGCACCATTAAAAATAAAAATAAAAAAATTTATATACGGGTTTATTTTTTTTTTATTTCCAAACGATTTTGGGGGATCGATTGCATTTGTTCAAAAGTCGCTATTTTGGACCACCCTAGTGCATAAATTTGACTCAGGTAAACACAATCGACATCCTTATGTATTCCAATAGAGAAAAAAGCTTTCATATTGTCTTACTTCCTGGAAGCAATATAATCATAAATCATAAATAAATTTGATCGTGCTTCAATTAATATTACTATGTTTTCATGTTGATTGAGAGGATAGTACTCAATATCATCTAGTTTTTGAAAAATTTTTAAATAAAAATTGATACTTGGGCTGATCAGTACGAACGGCCAAGCCTCGCCACCAAATAAGAAGGTGAACCGACCGGAGGAACTATTATGAAAATATCGAGTTACCTATAGCTTACGCACAGAAAAAACTTTTACCAATTATGATTCTTTATCTTTACACTATAATTTCTAATATTATGCTAAACATAATAATTTCTTGCCGACGGATAATGAAAGATAAATAATTAAGTTTTCCGTTGATATGAATGTGATAATATTTTATGTAGCTTATATGGTTGTAATGTTGTTGTGAAAAGTTCGTGCGATGTGCAGGTTGCTGAAAAAACTTCACGGGTTCTCGATAGTAGAGGTTTGATCCCGTTTATTGTGTTAATGTGTCAAATATGTTCGATTTTGTTTCCATGTGAATACTTGTATCTTGCATTCACATAATAATTGTATTTGTATATTATTTTTTAATTATTCATTAAAATGCAATGCACATCATTTTAGATTTAATTTCAATGTAAACTATAAGTTTACAGATATTGAATTATATATTTTCAAACATTTTAATAATACTTCAAATGCATGAAATAATTATTTGTATGAATAACAGAATGAAAAGATGGAAAAATAGCTATGTTATGCGTCTGAGTAAATAGTCAATTATAAATGTTGTAAGATGTACAAAACTAACATACTTCAGACCAAGTAAATGTCCATCATGTTGAGAAGATCCTTTATTCCATTATTAAAATTTGTCGACGTTTCGAGAGTCAATTGCTCTCCTCACCAGGAAAAATCAATAATCCAATGACAATAAAATTGTATAAGTCCTGATATTAATACAAAAAAAGTAAAAATGGTTGATAATTAATTCATTTTCTTATCAGACTCATATGAATTAGTTCTGTAACAAATATGAACAAAATAAATTTTGAAGCTAAGTTTAAAATGTTAAATGTAAAACTAATCATATACGAAATTCAAAGTAAAATGAAATCTTTAATATTGTACAAAAAATTTAATTTACCTATGGTACTGATGTTGTCCTTTTTTTATAATAAAATATTTGAAATAAAAAAGATCATAATAAGTAATCCAACGTTTTAAAAAAGGTTCCACAGACTTTGAAATTTAAATTTAAAAAAGGAAACAGAACCTGCGTTCTGCTTCATCTTAAAGGTTAACTTCGAGTGAGAGAGGTCAAAAAATGAATTACCTGATACTTTAAAAGAACAGTGTCGTAGTAACAGTTAAAGATATAAGGTTCCTTAAATTCAAAGTGATACATATTGTATATAGTCGAAGCGTAGAAGGAAGAATCGAAACAACATTTATCAATAATATACTAAATTTTTTAATAAATTATGATGTACAAAAAAAATTTATATTATTAGTAATGAATTATTAATAACAAAGGAGTCTAAAATCTATTAGAAATTAAATTAATGAGTCTAATTTAATGTTTTAAACATGACTAAAATTGTTAAGGTCAGTTAATACATTTAACCAATAATCTTATAATAATAAAATGCAGAATTTATTAAATGATACCTATAATGTATTGTTTACCTAAAATCCATAAACCGAACAGACCTTTACGTTCTGGTGTTTCTTTGATTACTACTTCTACTTATAAAATAGCAACTTTATTTACAAATATCCTTAAAAAAACTTTAATAGTATCCGAAAGTCAAGTAAAAAATTCTTTTGAGTTTAAAAACACAATAATTAATAGATCATATTCTTCCGATTATATTATGGTTTATTTGGATGTTTCATATTTATTTACTAGTATTGCAATCGATTTGATGCAAAATAATATTTTAAGTAGAAGGATTCATATTAAAAATTTCACAGATTTACCTTTGACAGGATTTTAAAAAGGAATTAAGTTTTTAATGAATCAAACAGTATTTCTATTTAATAATAACTTTTGTAGGCAGGTTTATGGAACTCGTGTGGGTCTCATATATCTCCTGTTTTAGCTGATCTTGTTATGCAAGACTTATAGTCGAATGTTTAATAAAATTTGGATTTCACTATTCACACATATTATAAGTACGTGGACGACACTTTTATTATTTTACCAAAAGACAAACTAAATTATGTTTTACATCAATTTAATTCTTACCACCCTACACCCAAATTTATATATGAGCTAGAAAATAGCAATTCCATTTCTTTTTTAAATGTCAAGGTAATTAAAAATGATGGCACTATTATCACGGATTGGTACAGGAAAGGTACTTATTGAGGCAGATATATTAATTTGCTTTCAAATTATCCTAGTCAGCACAAAATAGCTAGCATAAAAAATCTAGTAGACACATCTCTTAAACTATCACATGAATCCTTTCACCAGTCAAATATTAATTTTATCAAAAATATTCTTTCACTTAATAGTTATCCAAAAGAATTTAGCCAAAAACACATTAATGAAAAAATTAAAACACTTAAAAATCATTTACCCAAAGAAACCACTTCACATTCAGATCATAATGTAGATTTTATACTTCTTTTTTCTGTTCCTTTAGATGGTAGTCTGTCTTTTGAGGTTAAAAGAGTTTTAGACGATTTTAATATTAAAACAACATTCAGGATTGTTTCTAAACTAGATAAGTTCATAAAATTAGGAAAAGATTCTCTTGACATTATTCAACCTACTGACGTAGTTTATAAAATTTGTTGTTTAAATTGTGATAAATGTTATGTAGGCCAGACTGGCAGGTTACTTTCTACTAGCACAAAAGAACATCATGATAATTTCAGACAAAATCCAAAGAACCATAAAGTTGTTGCGAAACATCAGGTAATAACTGGTCATCAGTTTGATTGTGAACATGTTTTGGTCTTACACCATGAGCCTGATGAGTTTAAAAGACTTGTAGCTGAAATGTTTTTTATTAATAGAAAAGGTGATAATTGTTCAAATGTTTTAAATCACCTTAACAATTTTAGCCCTATTCACAATATTATATTAGGCTCATAATTTAAATTTCTAATGTACTTTAGACTCCTTTGTTATTAGTAATTTATTACTAATAATATGCATTTTTTGTACATCATCATTTATTTAAAGATTTGGTATATTATTAACAAATGTTACTTCGACTCTTGCTTCTATGCTTCGACTATATACAATATGTATGCCTTTGAATTTAAGAAACCTTATAATCTTTAACTGTTACTACGACACTGTTCTTTTAAAGTTTCAAGTAATTCATGTTTTTACCTCTCTCACTCGAAGTTAACCTTTAAGATGAAGCAGAATGCACGTTCTCTTTCCTTTTTTAAATTTAAATTTAAAAGTGTGTGGAACCTTTTTTAAAATTTTTAATTATTTATTATGATCTTTTTTATTTCAAATATGTTATTCTAAAAAAATGACAACATCAGTACTGCAGGTAAATTAAATTTTTTACAATTTTAACGGTTTCATTTCACTTTGACTTTCGTATATGACTCGTTTCACATTTAACATTTTAAACTTGGCTCGAATTTTATTTTGTTTATATTTTTTACGAACTAATTCAGATGAGTCTGATAAGAACGTGAATTAATTATCAACCATTTTTACTTTTTCTGTATTAATATAAGGACTTATACAAATTTTAATAATGGAATAAAGGATCTTCTCAACATCATGGTCTTTTACTTGATCTGTAGTATGTCCGTTTTGTACATCTTACTACATTTATAAAGAATTAAAAGAATAGTCACTTAAGGTTTTCTTCAGTAGGACATGACAGACAAATTGAACGTATTTTAATTTTAATTTAGCCTACATATTATGATAATTAATTTTGTTGAATAATATAAGTAGAATGTGTAATACTGATTTCAAGTTTAATTATATAAGACTGTACCATGTTAATTACTAAATAATTGCAAATATATTTTTTGAATCGTTGACAAATTATTTTGTCATTATGTTATCTTTCTTTGAAAAGTACACTACTCAAGTTTGTATAAGAGTAATATAAAAAAGAAACAAATTTCTAAACAAAAAATAAGATACTTTGATTTTCATTCCAATTACTTAATTATTACCCAAAACGGAAATTAATTTTCGATATAATATTTAAATTTGAAAGAAAATAAATTATAAGCCTAAAATAAATAGAATGGTGAAATTCTCAAAAACAAACCCTCGAAAGAAATTATATTTAGCTTATTCGTGTCCCACAATGAAAAAATATTTTTAATAGCAATAACAACATGAACTACGGAATTTGTAATTACAAGCTTTTAAAATGCACCTTCGGCGGCCCTGTCTTCATATGGGGAATACACGAGAACTGTTGGGGATCTCAAATTCGTTGTAGAAATATTAACGAAAGAGTGCACTAAATATCAAATCATTGTAATCAAAAATGTTTTACTGTCGTTAAAAGATAACATTACTGTCATGTATAATCGAAAGAAGAAATATCGATAAGAAACGTACCTATAAAACTTTACTACATACGAAACATACTGTGTACTGTATTATCGAATTTGATGTGAAATTCATCTATTTTCAAATTAAGAAGGACTAGTGGGTAGTTCCAAAAATTAAATCATACTAGCCTCAGCGCTATACTTGATGGATTGGTAGTCTTACATAATATTATTAATAATACTAGAGTATTAGACAGTGCCAATATACAAGTTTCAGAAATTCTTTCAAAGTCCATAATAAAGACAGGCCTGCCAAATGTGCATTATTCAGAAATTGCGAATTCTTTACAAATTGTAATTACAAATTCCGTAATTCCTATTGTTGTTACTATCACAAATACTTTTTTCATAAGCAGGATACGAATAATCCAAATATAAAAGTCTATTCATGAAAAACATATTTTATTTACTAATAGTATTTTGCGATTTTCAGTGATCTCACAACATTCTCTTGTGAGATTTTAATGACTCCTTTGCACTATAATTTTGTATTTAATGCTAGTTAGAATGTATTATTTGGCGGCGTTTTTGTATGCTCGTTTCTTTCGAGGGTTTGTTTCAAGGGTCTAAAGATTTTAAGTAGACATACACGTTTTTAAATCGTAATCCATCATGATATGTTATTAGAGTAATGAAGGCTTTAGTTTTGCCACAGTTCGATGTTTAACAGGATATTGATCGTATACTGTTTCGTAACAACTGTCAATGTTGCTCTTTTTTTCGCGTTTCATGAGCGAATCAAAATTCAATAGAAGTAAGTTCATAAATGCTGTTTGCATCTTGACTATAACTAAGGCAAAAACTATAAAAACCCAGCTTACATAGGTTAGGTCATCTGTCTTAAAGTATCCTTCAAGCAGATATTATTGTACATGGAGGAAAAAATAGTCCTAGTCGTAAGCAAACCTCGAACAAAGTAAGATGTGATGGATGTTTACTTTAAAGAGTTATTAACACTCTTCCATTTAATTCCATCTTTCGGGATATCAGTATTGTAGCAAATACCATAAAAGTTAAAGTTAAATCAAGTATGGCATTAGAAGTTGAAAAAAACACTACAAAACATAAAATCATTGTAGCAGCAGTCAACAAAATTAATGACAACTAGTGCAATTGCTAATAAAATAAATAAAGCTGAAAATGTTGCAAATGCTTCAAAACGACAACTCGCGGAAAGTAAGAGACAGAATGAAACAATTAAAGCAATGCATGAGAAAAAGTTTCTTCCTAAAACGATGTAAACAGGGATTAGGACTTCATCTGAAACCATATGCACAAAGATTATGACTCAAATGTCAATCAAGAACCCTAAAGAGAAGTTACCAAATAGAATATTAGCTGATTTTGATTTGTATAAAATTGCAAAAACTTTGAATATACCATGTTTTTAAGGTGTTTTTATATGGAATTAAATACCATAAAGTGGTGTCCATAAATATTAATCACCTATTTTGAATCTAGATAATGAAAATGGTGTTCCTACTCATTAGGTTGCATATAAAATATTAGTGAATTACGCTTTTATCCAAATCATAGATGAATTGTCTACTTTGACGATTTATGGGGCCTATTCTATATCAGAAAGTAAATATTTTCTTTCCTTTGAACTTTTATCAAGCAAAAATTATACTCTGTGTCTTGTAGAGTTTTTAACCTCTAGTTCAATTCCCAATGTAGATGTTACTTGCAACAAATTTCATGTGGCTACAGAATCAACCAGCATACCTACAGGAAGCTGCTAGATTTGTGATATTAAGCACTATCTATAGGACGTTTTAATAGATAAACGTTTATTTTTCGGCCTGCTGGCCTTAAAAAATTCACTTGCTTACATTTGACATTTTTTACATAATTTTTTTAAAACTACCTCTTAAAAATTAACATCCATCAGCAGCTTATATCTAATCTACTCTCTTTTATATCCTAGCCTTCCTTGCTTCACCTCGCCTCGCATGCATGTCGCTATTTTCTCGCTATTTCTCGCATTGCCAGCCTCTACCTCCGTGGCTAACACCTACTTCTCATATACTATTGAGAATATTTACAATTTTGTCACACCTACTTCCTCTCCTATTTACAATCTTTCCTTCTCCATTCATTTTCATCCTTCCTTTTCTTCTTGTACATCTTACCCAACACCCCCTTCACCGCCCCTTTTGTGCAGCAATACCTTCATGCTTATCCCACTCCTTACCACCTCATCATACACTTGCAACCAGTGCTCACCTTGTGCATCCCCCTTCCCGCAAAATTCGCACATTCTCTTTTCTCTAGAACGCCATAACCTATTAAAATCCTGCATGCAACCGAATCTCAATATCTCTATGAGTTTATGACTTCCTTGCTCTCCTTTCTCACACAAATATTGCGCTCTTTACCTTAAAATAATCCTTAAATAGTTCCCGCTAAACCTTGACTCTCTTATTCTCTTCTCTCCTTCTGATTTCTCTTTCTCTATGTCATTTTTTTAACCAACTACCTAACTACTATAACTGTTAACCAACTACATGCCTTCCTTCCTCGTGCATCTTTCTTCCTTCATCCATCTGCATATTTACACGCTCGACTCCCCATTCTAATCCCAAAACTCGTTCTTCCTGTGTCCCTCCTGACAATATAGTTTGGTGTACTCCTTGCTGATCCCAGTGTCCACTTTAAATACCTCTCCTGTATCGTATTTACCTTCTCACTTACATTCCACCCCCATACCTCCAATCCATAATATAAGACACTTATCACTTGCAAATCAAACAATTTCATTCTCCTTATAAAATCAGCTGCGAACAACCTCTTTTCCTCCCCCCACACCTGCCTCATCACCACATTGGCCATTTTCTTTCTCTCTTTTATATGATCATCCACGCCGCCATTCATCCGAAACAGAAAGGCCAGAAACAAAAACTCTTTTACCTCCTGTATCGGTTTCCCCTTCCACTTCCAGTCCCTTCCCTTACCTCTCCCACCTCCTTTTCTGAACACCATAACCTTCGACTTGCCCGCATTTAACACTAACGTATTTTTGTTCAAGTATCTTTTCAAACTTTGCATCATCTCCTTTAAAGCCTCTTCGCTCTTTGCTAGGAGCACTATGTCATCTGCATATGTCATTGCCTTCCACAACATCTCCCTATACACCGAAGGGAACGCGCCTTTTAGATTTACATAAAACACTTACACTTTGGCACCCTTTTTGATTAGCTCTCTATCCACCACGTGCTGCAAGACGTAAATATTGTCAAAAGTTCTCCTTTCCTTCCTCAAGCGCGCCTGCGTATCCGGCAATATTGAATAAAATAAGAAAACAATGTCCACTACTCGCAATATTAACCCTGACCACGGTCTTCCATCTCAAGACAAAGAGGCGCCCTCACTGGAACAAAACGAAACCGAAAATTCGACCCTGCACCCGAATTTAGAAACCAGAAAACCAAGCTTCCACGACCTATCTTGCAAAAAGAAAAGGAAGAGGTACAGGGCGAAAGAACGAAAAACATAGGGTGTTAAACCTAGTTCGGTTATATTTCGTAATCTAATCTTCCTCATCAAAAGGACGACACCGGTGTGTATAATTCAGTCCACTAGGCGTTTGGAAATACCGGTATTCAAGGTAGCCCCAACAAATGCTAATTTGCCTATTTAAGTAATAAATCTAAAACCTAATACTAAAACAGTTCAAACTAAAAAGTCCTTCAACATAGGATACGCGCCTCTCAAGAGGAAAATAATTCCATTAGAGGAAACTAAAACTTGTCCGAAGAAGCAATACTAACGACAGAATTTTTCAGCCCTTTTGAGAGGAAACTTGCAAATGCCCTAAAATATCAATTGCCAACTCATTAGCATTGCCTGATGAAGATATTCTTCTATCGTTATCGATACCCCTGCTGAACCTGTCGAAAAGCTTTTCGCAGCTGCGACATCCGAGTAACTTACTAGAGCGATTCGGAATGTACCTCGACTGGATCCCTAAACGGATGTCTCTAGTCGCTTGCCAAGCCCATCTTGGAAGTTCTAACATGCTCTAATTAGACAAAGACGCTGATCACGTTCGAAAAAATTGGGATAATCCAGATCGCCGACGGATGCTATCTCAAAATCAGTGACACGACGGTTGTTAATTCCAATAGCAGGGCTAGATCGATAGATATACTACATGAACCCCTAGTGCAACTAGCTTAATCGACCTTTGCCCCCTTCTGCGAGAAAATAAGGATGTACCCTTGATTAATAAAAGGAACAATCCTTCTCTAAAAGATACTTTCATCGAAGAAAATGCCGTTGCATCAAATGAATTTTCGTTGGATAAATTGAAACCGCAACTGACCGAAATAACTCTACAACGCAGGGCAAGGCCAGCCATATAACGCTGATTCATGACCCTTACCACGAGCCGCGAAACCATTTAAACTTGAACACCGTGACCATTTTTGCATTTCTGCTCTCGTTCCCTAGTGTACAACTGCCCCCATCACAGCATACAAATGTAACCTACAGCTGCACTGTGAATTGCAACAGAGTTGAGAACTAGGACCCCTATTTGGATCTTCAGCCCACTCTTTGCTTAAAATATCCTATTATTCCTAAGAGATAGAGAGAGAGAGAGATCTTATAAAAGCTTATAGGTTTTTCGATCTAAGATTAATGAAAATATCAGGAGGGGCCTGGAAAGAAACCAAATAGTAGGAAGAAATGGATATAAATTAATTTGTAACACAAAAATATATGATAGCCGATATCTATACAAAATGAAAGGGGGAATATACGTATTTTGTTCTTCGCAGACAATAACTGAGAGAGAGAGAGACTAGTTAGAATAGAGCACACATTTCAGAACGGCATAATTTAAAATTTGAGAAATTCTTTACATTATTTAATGATGACCCTCCGTCTCAACAGTCTTTTTAGGTTCGCATATGGGCACCGAAATGCGTAAGAGACTGACCCAGTTTAGGCTTCGCATTTGCATATATCTATGGACTGCTGACTGGTATTTTTATATTGTTAATTATTCATTTTATTTAAATTAATGTAACGAATCATGGAAGCAGATTCGAGGCTAAATGTTGAAATTTAATTAAACTACATCAAGTTTTAACTTTAATTTAAAATGCTTTCGGTACTTTCATTATGTTATCTCGTATCGTCCAGATGGTGATCAGTTAGTTCGAGGGGGGGGGGGGCAGTCCCACTACTGAGCGTGAGCTGGTGTATGGTGACCGGCTATCCGTGCTGTATAATCGACCCCGAGAGCTGGCTTTCTATCGGAAGATAAGTGGCGAGGGGCCTTACCGAAGGCAGTAATATTAGTGAGGATGAGAAAGATTCGGGAGAGCCGTCGGCCGCTAGAAGCAGGGTATCGCCGCCGCAGCTGCTAGAGACGGGCGAGGCTGTCACTCCTTTCGGGGTAGTGGTAGGTAAGGCGAGGGTTGATACAATCGTAAGTACCCGAACGATCTATAGGGCCCGAAGCAAGTTTCACCGGAGTAGGTGATGGAGCAGAAGTCGCACGTACGAATAAAATCGCCGGAGAAGGCAGTTCTTGAGCTGGCGGTTGCATCAAACCGCTCGGTAAATTATCGAAAGTGCTGGTTGGCCTGGGGTAGGCAAAATAATCCGGGGACGTGGAGTCGAGGAGGCGAGTGGCGCGCCAAATACCTCGGAAAATGAGATATCTTCCACATCTGTGCCTGGAAAGGGAATGCGAGGGTCCCGGAAGAACTTGGGGAGTCCAGTGTGCCAGAGGACGAACAATTTTCAACATAATTCTCGTTACGCGGATCAGCGGTACCCGGTAGACTTTCCTTTAGCATTCATGGAAGACGGCTTGTCGGCGGTGGAGGTTCGGGTACTACAAGCGGTGGTGCTGTAAGTTCGACTATCGGTAACGATGACGACGGAGGGACGGGCTCGTTCAGCAACGCAGGGACAGCTTGAAGTTCCGGAAAGTCCTTGTTCGCGGCTTCTTCCGCCCGGCAGTGTCGACGATCTCGGGTTTCTTTACTAGCGCGTTTGCGCTTTTGACCACCCCTCGGCATAGGAAGTGAAAGAAACGTTAACTTAATGGGAGAAGATGAAGTGAAAATGTGACGCGACCGCGGTGATATCGGAAAGAACTGAGCGCACGGGAGTGAGGTTGGTGGCCCGACCTTATACGCGTGTTTAAAAATAAGATAAAAAGAGAGAGAGAGAGAAAAGGGCGAAGGAATACGAATCGCTCGCGCAGAACCAAACGCGAAGCGCGCAACTAAGCGCACGGGACTGGGGCCGAAAGGCCAGACCCTTTGCGCGAAGTTTTACCGTAGAATTTAAACGCGAAAATTCCTTAAGCCGGTTTGAAACGCTAAACTAGGCGCAAGGGACTGGGCCCGAAAAGCCTCACCGTTTGCGCAAAGTTCAAGAGGAAATTTTAAGCGCGAGAGTTTTAAGCCGATCACGAAGCGCGAAACTAGGCGCACGGGACTGGATCTGAAAGGCCTAAACCTTTGCGCAAAGTTTAAAGGAAACAAATTAAAACGCGAGAGTTTTAAACCGATTACGAAACGCGGAACTAGGCGCACGGGACTGGGGCCGAAAGGCCTGACCCCTTGCGCAAAGTTTAAAAGCGGAATTTAACGCGAAGAAAAATTTTACAGCTAAATCTTATCATAAGCGATGACGGAAACCGAGAAAAATTAAAATAGGAAAATGGACGAAAATAAAACACACGACAGAACAAGATTAGTTAAACAGTGACGTAAAACAAGAAACAAAAGAGCAAATGCGAGATATGTAAATACTTGCGCGTCGCGTATCGAACTGTGAATCCCGAATAACTCCTGTATTCCGAAGTAGCGAAGGCGGATCGATAATGTAACTTGAGCAGAAGCAGACCCTTGGAGATGAATTTGAAAAACCACTGATGTTTATTAATAAGATATGGAGCACAGGGCGGACGCTGCTACTCCAGAGAAATCACGAAAACGACTGACTCTCGCCTCGCTCGCTAGAGATCAGTCAACCGTGAAGCTAGGTCGAATTTTCAAACATTTTGAAACTCAAAACGTATTTCCAGAATGCTGCGTATTTCTGTTGTTTGAGCTTCGGTGCACTGGCCAGCGCGTCCCAGAGAAAAGGTAGTGTAGAAGAGTGAGAGAGAGAGAGAGAGAGAGAGAGAGAGAGAGAGAGAGAGCTAGTGCTAGTGCTAAAAGAGGAGAAAGAGCGCGCGTGAGAGCAAAAAGTTCAAATACTGGCGAAGCTGCCTAAGGGCTAATTCAGACTAGCCGTTCTCGGTTGCTGTTCGCCGGTCCGGTTTGGCTCTCGGTTGACTGGTGCAGCTCACACTGCGCAGATTCAGCTTACACGATTGTTATTCTCACGCATGCGCGGTTCATAGATTAAAGTGACATGATTGACGTGCAAACAGCTCAAGAAACAGCTGACAGGCCTCGTGGCTTTAACGAGCGCTCTCATTGGCCTCGGTTGCGAACGGCACGGTTGAAGTTAGAATCCAACCTAAATGCTCGAATCAAACCGGAACCGAGACCGAGTACGCGTTGATTAGCTGAGCGTCCAAACGGACCGGAGAACCGCAACCGAGAACGGCTAGTCTGAATTGGCCTTAAAGCACCATGAAAGTTGTTGACGGGAAACGTAACGCCGCAGCGGCGCGTGATCTTAAGCTGTTTACATGCGGCCGGAGAATTTCCCGGCCCTCCAGGCCACTTTGGGGAGACGAAAGGTTCCGAAAGAATGCGATGACTCACTTAGGAAGAGCAAACTCGTCGTTTTCAAACACCGTAAAATCAACAATTTATCACCTCGGACCTTCACTCAAGTGGCCTCTCGGGAACTTGAGTGGAAAAGTCCCGTAGACTATTGTTTGATTTTCCCGGGTTCTCAATACAGCCCTTTGGCTTACAGCAATTTATTCGGTTAAATTTTTAAAACTTTAATTAATGTATAAAGGTAGCGGATAGGAAGAAAAAATAAACAAAAGTGAACACAATTTTGACTGTCTCAAGATTCGCTTTTTTAAATTAAAATTCTTTAATCATATATAAAGGCTTCACAATTATAATTGTAAGAATTAAAATATTGAATTAATTGTCAAACTCAGAACGTCAATATTTTAAAAATTTTCATTATTCACCATTTGAATTTTGAACTCTTTATACGATTAAAGAATCACATTAATTTACATTTAACATTAAACAACAATTGACCAATTAAAATTTAAGATCGAGCCTGATGAACGTTAAATCACAGCTCCGTTGAGAATACATCAAGAAGAATTTTTCTCTTGATTTTGTATCTGGGATATCTTACAAGTATTTTTTCATAGAAAATGAATTCTTTGCCGGAGAAATTGTTTTAATATGGTCTATTTAACAAACTTAAAATGCCCAGTGTTTTTGAAAACGAAGCGAGATATAAAAAAATACGAAGGCAAAATTGTTCTTCTGAAAAATTGATACAAAAAATTTCCTTCCTAATTTTCAATATTACTTCATTTTTTTCAAAAACTTGATTTGTTTACTTCATTATAGACTTCTTTTTTCTTATTTCTTGTTCTCGATATAATTATTTTCAGCAGAATAGATAGGAATATGTTCATCCTCAAATTTGTTTGAACACTTTAAACTTTTTATCTTTAGCCGATAACATTTCGGTGGATAAATACTTAAAATTGGGAACCTTTCCCACACTCAAGTGCCTCCAAAGCGCTTAATCGTGAAACTAAAAAGGTCATTAAAGTTTCAAATGTAGGATTAGTTGGAAGTGATCCTGTTGTTCTTCCCACGCCTTGCGGGAGGAGCGGTCAAAACGGTTTACTGTCATATAAACTAGGATGTCACCCCAGTGTATCGTTGGTCTATTCATAGACTTAAGCCGACCAATCACTTCACAAGTGTCGTTTAAAAGAGAACGAAGTCCCGAAGCAACTTCCTTCGTCAGAGGTTCTGATCCGAAAAGTTTTCCTAAGTACGCGTTAAAAACAGCACATTTATTGTCGTACCGCTCCGTATGCGTTGTCCATGCTCGCTTAAAGTTATCACCTGTGATACTTATGTTCACTAAAAGTTTAGCTTGCTCATCCTTCAAGCTTGCTTTCAGATAATGTAGCTTTTGAACTGGTGAAAGTAGGAAGTTATCCTTCACCATGAAATAAAAAATATCTCGGAAGGCCGGCCATGCAGTAAAATCACCGGAATATGTAGGTAATTCCAATTGTGGAAACATCATCTTAACTTGCGTTGAAGTAGCAATATTAGTAGCGAAGGACATATACTTGAAAGAGGAAGAAGCAACAAGTACGTACAGTCGTCCTAAAAATAAACTTTCGCGACAATATATTTTTCTCTCCTTTATTTAACAAGTCTTGCGCGAAGTCTGGATCCATTGAGTTGTCTTTACGCACGATGAGAATCAGATCGTAATTTGTACCAGAATTGGACTACTTCTTTTTCAGATTTTCCGCATGTGCGTACACGTCATTTTTGGAAAATTTCGCCTTGCCGGCCATTTTAAAATTGGTAACTGTATTGCAGATGAGCTCGTAGAGTTTATACTGCTGAACTATACAATCGTTGACACACATTTTTTTTAAGTACAATCAAATATACCAGGTGTACACATATGTAACCGGTATTGCCATCTAGCGGCCAGTAGGCACACTTGTAGGCACTGTCGGAACTTACCATTTGTGCTAATTGGCGTATTGTCATCTGTCAACA
>NC_046659.1:33893678-33899765 GCF_010883055.1 Belonocnema kinseyi
ACTACCACTTATTTGCATCGATGGGGCACGCACTCAGCGAACAGCGCTTCACTTCTGACGAAAATGTTGGAAAATGGCTCGATGACTGGTTTGCTTCAAAAAGCGAAGACTTTTTTTGGAATGGTATCCATAAATTGCCTGAGAGTTGGAAAAAATGTGTAGCCAGCGAGGGCGCATACTTTGAATAAAATATTTGTTATCATTCTCTTGAAATAAATGTGTTTTTTTCTTGAAAAAATACCGGTTTCATATGTATACACCTGGTAAAGTACAATCCTGTCCGGATGACAGGGGAACACTTCACACTTTAGAAAGTCATAATAGATTGTTAAGGAAACACAGCACTGTAAAGAACCAACTATTCAAAAGTTAAAAATAGAATGGAATAAGGTCAAATCACTTTCAAAGTTACATTAACAAATAAATGATTTAAATTCGATTAAAATTTTAAAAAAACACGTTATAAGTTAAGTAAAAAACCCAAGAAAAACACAGTCCTATCAGTATGACAACGAAGCACTATACAGTTTAAAAAACAGAATGGTTTCCAATATCACGAAACACAGCGCTGTAAAGTGTCAGCTGTTCAAAACTTTTCAATACACTTAGTAAACGTAGAGTATGGGAAAGCACATGGTGTAGCAAATCTGTCATTCTGTGTACGAGCAAGCGTAACGAGGCACCTGTTGCCCAAAGCGCGGGACCGCTTCTTGTAACGTCGAGTGTCGACCGCCAATAATTGCCTTCACAACACTGTAACCTTGCGATTTTGCAATAAGAAGCTCGAAATCCCTGCATTTATTTATTTTCACAGAACTAATATCTCGATGAACCTTTAGAACACCTCACATTAGTCACTATAATCCTGAAGATAACACTACAATTCACTCGCTGAAGCCCTCATCCGGCTATTGAAGGACCAAATATAATGAGAAATAGCACTAAAGGAAGCAATATTCATAGTGGGATTGAAGTGCAATGGTAAAAAAGGTCACTGGGTCACGTTATTATTTGTTTAACACCAAAAAACGAGACATAATTTATTAATATAGAGTGTCAAAGTTCCTGCCTTCTAGCAAAAGGCTACATTAAACCAACAATTGTATAAAAGTAAGACGAGTAAACATTCCGATTCACCCGCTTCGTAACAATTTACAGATTGATCCTGACCAAATTTACTAGGCAGTCTGATAAGTCCCTGAAAAATGAAACACGGAGACGTTTTTTGGCCAAAGTCGGTTTTATTTTTCAACATACTCTCCTTTTAGGTCGATACAGCGAGTCCAACGATTTTCTAACTTTTTGATACCGTCCGAAAAGTGCTCGATCAGAAGGTCTCCAAAATACGCCTCAGTTTCAGCTATGAGCTTCTCATTTGAATAAAAACGCTTACCGGTGAGCCATCTCTTCAGGTTAGGGAACAAGTAATAGTCGCTCAGGGCCAGGTCTGGTGAATACGGTGGCTAAGGAACCAATTCGAAACCGATTTCATGCAATTTTGCTTGTGCAGCTAAGCATGAATGAACAGGCGCATTGTCGTGATGATAAAGCGGTTTTTTCTTCTTTAAATGCGGTCGTTTTTCGGCGATTTCGATTTTCAATCGGTCCAATAATGATGAATAGTATGCTCTGGTTATGGCTTTACCTTTTTTAAGATAGTCTACGAATATTATGCCATGTGCATCCCAAAATACGGAGGCCATAACCTTTCCGACCCATAGTTGCGTTTTTGGACGCTTCGGAGCACTTTGGCCCGGTGGAACCCACTGTTTTGCCTGTTGCGTTGACTCAGGAGTGTAGTAGTGGATCTAGGTTTCATCTATGGTTATGAATCGGCGCAAAAACTCGGTTGGCTCACGCGAAAATAATGCCAAATTCTGCTGGGAAGTTGTCACACGAATTCGTTTTTGGTCCACTGTGAGCAAACGCGGCACCCATCGCGCGCAGAGCTTCTTCATGCCCAAAACTGAATGCACGATATTGCCCACACGTTCCAATGATATGTCTACATCATTAGCTGCCTCTCTCAATTTCACTTTGGGATCATTCAACATCATATCATGGATTTTTTCGACATTTTCTGGTGTAGTGACCTCTTTTGGGCGCACGAATCGTTCAGCATCAACTGTGCTCGTACGGCCACAACGAAACTCGGTAAACCACTTATGAATCGTTCCAATCGACGGTGCAGAGTCCGGGTAATACTTATTCAGCTTGGCCTTGGTCTCGGATATCGTTTTCTTACGAAGATAGTAGTGTTTGATCAAAACTCGAAACTCAGATTTTTCTATATTAAAAAAAACTCGGGAGGTTAGTCGCTTCTCAGTGCTGTAACTTGTAAATGCGTGAACATAATTGGCTGACGTTTTGACAGTCGTCATTTGAAGGATCAAGCTCGATGAAAATGTTTCACATTAGTGAATACTAATGCCATCTCCTAGAATTTTCAGGTACTTATCAGACTGCCTAGTATGTCTAACGGCGAAAAGGTATATTAGCGTCGACAAGATAAGAACGGTACCTTTGTACATGGAAGAGAGAGAAGAGAATACTCCTGGGAAACATTAACAATCATACAATACAAAAATAGAAAACCGACATAAAATATCCCGATCACCAGGCTTCTTGCCTCACACTCTCTTACATAGTATTCTTGTTTATCAGTGACATGTTTTAGTCTTTTACCCCCATCTATTTGACAGTTTTGTATCGCAGCCTTGTTATCACAATACACCATCATTGGGAGTAATTCGTGTTTTATCATGTTTGTCATTGTCATATTTATAGTAGACAATTCTCTGCAAAAATAGCTCATCGCTGAGTATTCATATAGACACGTCAATAAGGCTACATATTTTTGTTTGTGAGTGTGCGAAGACATAGAATCAACAAAAAACTGTACAACAAATATAATTGTTGTCAAGCTGCCTTTGCAGTCAGCCAAGATAGCATCCGAGTAACCCACAATCTTCTTGCTTTTTCCTTTGCAAGACTATTTTTAAATTCGAGTACAAGAGAGATACCTTAAAACACGCTCCAACATCGACCGTTCTAGTTCAGTAGGATTTAGTTGATGTCCGCTTAATACATTAACCGCATACGATATATCTGGTCGAGTGCATTTCACCAAGCTCAACAGAGAGCCAATCACTTGCCTATACTTAGTTACTTCGATTGCACTTGCAGTAGTGCTTTCTTCTTCTCGATCAAACCGTTGCCAATTTTTTACTCGATTTGTGCACATGGGTGTGAAAATGGATTTAGAATTTTCATACCCAAATCTTTTTAGCATACTGTTAATAAAATGAGACTGAAATTACTTTAATTCGCCGTTTTGTGGATTTCTTTCTATCGTGATTCCCATGAATTTTTTTGGACTCCCTAATTTTTTCTAGCTGTTGTAAGAATGAATTTTTTTTTGAAATTCAAGCATCTTATTTTTTTGGATCCTAATTTCTATGATGTCGTCCACGTAAACCGTTAAAATTACGAAGCTTTTCTCTTTCTCGTACAGAAAAACGCATGGATCGCTTTCGCAAACTTTAAAGCCTAATTCAATCACGATATTTGTGAACATTTTGTTCCATTTTTTAGGACTAGTTATTAGTCCATATATCGATTTTTCTAGAAGTAAAACATAGTCTTTTCTTTCATTCGCAGTGTTCCCCATCCCGTCTGGAATCCCCATGTTAATTTCGTCGTTTAGGTCGGAATTTAGAAAATCAATATCCTCAACCTCAAGAAACTATTCTAGCTTTCTTTTTGTCGCCTTTTCTCCTGAAAATCCACAGAGATTTGATAATGTCTCATACCATAAGTTACCATAAGCCTTTTGTCGTTTAAATCTAAAATAGGTCTTTTGACTACTCGAAAAACTTTCTTTGTTTTTAAGACATTGATCTCAGCATCGGCCGCTGCTTTCCACGATTCTCCTTCGCTCGAGTTTCTTTTCGCGCTCCACCTCTTTTCACATTTTCTCCCTCCGATTCGCACGTTTTCTGTTTTCCAGCTTGAACGTTTGAAAGTTCGTCGCCAAAGTTCAAACTCTCTACATCACCCTCCATCCTAACAATTACGGCACGTTTTGATTTGAAAACATCACGATGCATGGTGTTTTCGATAAACTTAACATTTATACTCTCGTAAATTTTGTTTTCCATGGGTCTAAGTGAACGATATCCTCTTGGTAGATAACCAATTAAAAACCATCGTTGTTTCGTTCATTTCAGAGCCTCTTTTCAAGATCGCTTCTCCTGGCTCGGCATTCCCTGGCGACATGGTTTCGAAGTGTTTTACACTCGTAGCAGTAGAGCTTATTAGGAATTGGGCAATCCCGTCTGATGTAGCCTCGCATATCACACTTTTTACAAATCTCTCTTTGTCCTGATTGAGCCTTCATAGCCTCGGATGAATTCATCGTTGCAATGCGTGAAACAATAGATTTTAATTTTTGATATGATATCGGTTCTCCAAGGGTGATTGTGCTAAGCACATTGGCTGTCACTACAGCGTCTATTTCTTATTCTTCTGCGTTGTATAATACGGTTCTCTTTTCGTTTTTAGAGATCTTTTATACTTTAGGATGTAATTCGTAATTTTTAATTAAATTCTCGTATCTTTTGCAAAATACTTTGCCTGTTTCTTTCCTTCGGTTAAATGTCATGTTAACGGATTCTTTATACGCCACGTGAACAGAAGCTCCCGTTTTATCTCCTTTATATTTCTTTATTACATTAATTGCTAATTTTGGTTCTTCAATAGTATTAAAATTGTTCGTGTCGTCAGTGTGGACGTGACTAACTATTATATTAATTATTGTGTTTTTATCGCTTGTAAGTTTTTCTGGCGAGAATAACTCGATGTTCTCAACTGAAAACACATAATCAAGTTGCTTTATTCTCAGTTCGTAGTCTGAATCTACGATTTTTACATGCGGTTCATCTTTTTCTGGTGCTATGTCAACGTCGATGTCCTCTAGCTTTTTGACGTTTTCAGTATTGTCTTCATTCCAATAATAATCTCGTTCTTCCCACTCGGTTGCATTTGTTAATGCAAATTTAGCTTTCTTATTCCAGAAAAACGCTCTCGCTTGTTCTTTGACTTTTTTATCGTTGTTGGACTTGAATAAGACTTCAAATGGCTTTTGATTTTTCACTTGCACATTCGATTTAAAAATTGACCTCTTTACAGTCATCATTTTCTTGAAGTTGGCTTAAGCATTAACTTTGACCGATATCAAGTTAACGGATTGAGTGGATTCCCTTGCAATCTCGTTTGATGCAGATTGAAGGTTGACAATCTTTTGAATCAGGTTGACACTCGTTCTACCCAAATCAAGAATCGACTCCAATTTATGATTCGTCGTCATTATTGAATTCTTTTTCTGTCTTAGCCAAAGCGTGCTCAGGTGTTGATTCGACAGATATTTTGATTTTAGGACATACGTCTCGCCTGATGTTAGAACAATGCACAAATCGTTCTTTGTGTTCTTCGAAAGAAAAATTCCCTGTTCTGATTTTCTTTCGAGTTGAAACTCTTTCCAGAGCGTTATTGTGATGGTATTGACTTTTTCTGCAAAAAGCATTATAAGATTAAAGTTTCGTAAAAATCGTAATAAATTTCAAGTTTCACTGCAAAAATTCGTATTAAAATTGTGAAATTTTTAAACTATTCTACGCAAATGGCCAATTTGGGATCATAGAATACTTGTTTTACTTCATTTTAAAGTGCACTATGTGTACAGCAAAACACGCGCCAAACTCACCCACACAGTGACCGTCGCACACGCGCAAGCACAAGTACATCGATACGCCTTACTGACTTACCGTAGTGCAGGTTAACTGTCACAAATATTTCCCTTTGTGCCACACAAATTGTACAGTCGAACCACTAGGCACCTAAATCTTGAACCGAGAAGAAAAACCTCACTTGCATGCATGTCGCTAGCTGTGTCAGCGAGAAGCGCACGCCACCTCGCCGGTGATCCCAGATCTGAAACGAGGTACACTGGTATACTCTCACAGGTTTATTTCCGTGTGAATATAGTCGAAGACGATGCACATGACTGGGTTGCGCGCGCAACCCATT
>NC_046659.1:33899865-33902256 GCF_010883055.1 Belonocnema kinseyi
TAACATATCCTTGCATTTCTCGTTAATTGAGGAAATTCGGATCTTTGAATTACCGTCACATGTCTCAAGCTGCGTCCAGTACATAAGTCATTTCTGCGAAAAATATTTGCACAACGATTGCCCTAATCTGCTTTTGTTGCCATTATTACTTGGAAATAATTTTAATATTAGTTCCAATATCAGAAAAAATGAATCAAGAATATATTTCCTAATTTAAGCAAGCAGAGCAACATAAAAATATCTATTATAAAGTCATCTGAGCTTCGGGCACAGAATGCATAGAAAAAAAAATCAACATAATGTATTCAGTAAAGCTTACTTTTGAGACTATTTAAAAAAATCGTAGATGCCTAAATTGCGAAAAAAGTTAAATAAACAATTGATTTATTGAAAAAATTGTTTAAACTTTTTTTTTTGTTATGAATGATAAAATGGGATGAAAGCGTGTAAAAAGCACTTTCAAAAACCCTCATAAAAATTTTAAATCGCGTAATTAGAAAGGAAGTTACAGGCGTTTGAAACTACCCCTGCAGGCATTGGGACTGAAAATTCAACCTCCCCTCACGTGGGGAGGGTTGGTAATCCTGGTCTATAAGTTTGTGGATTAACTACTGTTGGGTAGGCGAACATATTCCCAGAATTTAGAGACAATCGAAAAACATGACTTTTTGAGTTGGGGCAGTTATATATATATATATATATATATAGGGTGTCTAAAAAGTCCCAGGACGGTTGGATATTTCCTCAGGTAAAATATTCTTTAAAAAAGCGAAGGTGGTTCCTGAAGTAAATTTTAACGAAGAATTAAATGACGACCTTCATTTTGACCTTGAAGTTGACCTTCATGGCTTATTGAAGGTCAACTTTGTTTTTTAATAGAAAACCCCTTTTTCACATCTGCACTGGATAGAGCGTAAAATTCTACGTTCAGGTACGTAAACAAGTCATAGGTCAATTGTAACGTTCAAGGTCAGTTAGAGGTTATTTAAAATTAACAAAGTTTTCCAAGAGGTCAGTGCAATTCCTGAAGTAAATTTCAACAAGAAATTCATTGGTAAGCTCTGTATTGACCTTGGTGATGATCTTCAAGGTTGTTTACAGGTTTTTCCAAGCAGTTTACGTTTAGCATTACCCAGGAACAACGAAGTGGACTTAGAAAATTCTGTTCCCTTCAAGATGCTTGATTAGCATGAGCTCCCCTGCCTCTCACATTTCAGGGTGCTTGATAGCTGAGTCCCCTTGCCTCTCACGTTTCGGGGTGCTTGATTAGCTTGAGTCCCCTTGCCTCTCACGCTTCAGTGAAGATGCTCGAACTGAAAACCTTCAGCTTCTTGACAAGAAGCTATGCGATTCTAAAAATCAATTACAGTATTATGAATCATCTCCCTATCAATCAAAGTAGACTGTTGCAGAATCCGATTTTGCAATTCGTCTAAGTTTTGCGGTTGCGTTGAGTATACTTTGCTCTTTAAATAACCCCAAAGAAAATAGTCGAGAGGCGTCAGATCAGGAGATCTAGCAGGCCACTCGATTTCACTCCTTCTTCCAATCCACCTTTGAGGGAACTGAGTATCCAAATATGCTTGAACCTCCCTACCGTAATGAGCGGCGGCTTCGTCCTGCTAGAACCAAATATTTTACAATTATCGCCTGTAATCTCCCTTAGTCTTGGTACAATTTAGTTTCTGAGAAGGTTTTCATATGCACGGGCATTGAGATTACCATCGATAAAGAAAGGGCCTATCAATGTATCATTCAATATACCGCCTCAAACATTAATCTTTTGTGGATATTGTGTGTGACTCTCCAACATCCAATCAAGAATTGTGTCGGACTAATATCTACAAATTTGCCTGTTAACTTCACCTTTTAAAGTGAAAGTAGATTCATCTGAAAATACAGTATTGCAGAAGAAAAGAAGATCTCTATCAATTCTGTCCATCTTAATTTCACAAAATTCAACCCGACGATCAAGATCGGCTTCATTGAGCTCTTGTACCAGATGAACTTTGTAAGGATGGAAATTAATGCTTTTTGAAATATTTCGCACTGTCTCAGGAGTAACGTCACGGACATCACTAGCTCGACATAAACTAAGGTGTGGGTTTTCAACCAATGCTTGGGCTATGTCCAACTGCATCTCCTCAGATCCTGCAGATTTCGGCCGATCAGTTCTCTGAAGGTCCTTGATAGATCCATGATTCATAAAGCGCCTTACAGTTCTTTCAATTTTTGATTTCGAGACAGGATTTAAGGTGGCTTGGGCGTTTGGTGCCGTACAATGTGGGCGGCACTGTGGGGGCTATCTATCATGCGATCAGTCTTTATTTGAATTTTATTGATATACGCATATTATAATGTCATCTTAATAAAAAAGTAGAAAACGATCAA
>NC_046659.1:33902356-33903545 GCF_010883055.1 Belonocnema kinseyi
TAAGTTTTCCTCGCTTCAAATAAACCTCGGCGCATTTGTCTAACCCAAATTCCATTCCAATTTCCTTAGTATATCGTTCGACAATCCCCAGAGCTAGATGCATATATATATATATGGGGCATTATTCCTCAACTGCCCCAACTCAAAAAGTCATGTTTTTCGATTGTCTCTAAATTCTGGGAATATGTTCGCCTAACCAACAGTAGTTAATTTTTTCAATAAATCAATTGTTTATTTAACTTTTTTCGCAATTTAGGCATCTACGATTTTTTTTAAATACTCTCAAAAGAAAGCTTGACTTTTTTACTATGAAAAATGTCTAATAAGAAAATGGACAAATTGAAATTCATTGAGTTACAGAGCCGGTTGTAGAGAGAGTCCTCGCGCTCGCACTCGGGCGTTATGCGGCAGCATACCGCGGAACAGTTTTCAAGTATGCCATTTGTTTGTATTACTCACATTGATCCAAAATTGCATGAAGTCATCGGAAAAATCTATTCAGTAATGTTAACCAGTAAGTTTGAAGAAGTTAAAAATTTTTTAAGTTATTATGAAAAAATATTAAGTAAAAAGCACTTTCTTAAAAATGAACAGTATTTTTCTGAAGATAAATGATTCCTCACTATTATAATTTATTATCCGACAATAATTGGTTATTGCTCTTGCTATTTTTTGAAACAAATACATGATTCAACCAACTTCTCGCGTATAAAGTGTTTGAGTAAATAAAGTACTAACGGATTAGTAATTAACGCCTGTCGTCAGCCTACATCCTATCAAGTTATAGTTTCCAGAGTCTATCACGTGGAGGTGACAGTGCGATTTTAGACTCCTTTTATCTGCAAGATGATTCGGGGTGCTTAATTTTAGTGAGTCCCCTTTGCGTTCGGAGCGAATGAATGATATTTGAGTGTACCTGGTATCGTCACAGCCTTACTAAATCGATCTGCTAATTTTATTGTCATCGCTGCATGCTCTTCTTTACTACTGGAAAATGCGACAGTTTCCTTCAAGTTTTCTCTGCCCCATTCAAATAACTCGTAAGCTGTTAAGATCTGATTCTCAGCTGAACGTTGGAAGCTGGCTGTTGCAGCAAGACGCTTCAGATTACCTCCAATTCCATCGCATGGTCCTTTTCCATGGGCAGTTGGATGGAAAGTCCAGTCTGCCGGGATGCCAAAATCTTTTT
>NC_046659.1:33903645-33905803 GCF_010883055.1 Belonocnema kinseyi
AGTATTTCTTTTTTGCAAAGTGATCTAGTATATTTTCTTTCGATAATATCAAATTTTCAGAACTGCCTGTGATTTTTTTAAAAAGTGCCCAAGCCACCTTAACCTTTCTCCATTACGAAAAGTGCAATTAAACAGCAAACGAACTTGATCATAAGATTGAAGTCGATCTCCCCAACCACGTATCATTAATACATATACCCTCTCTCGTTCCGAAAGTTTAGCTTGCGCCATAATAATATTTTAGCGAAAGATAGTAAGTACCATATGTACTCTTAATACGTAAATTTAGTTTCGATTCGTAATATTCGTATGGAAAAACGGTATGAGACTTATGGTATCGCCTTACGTATTGACTTAGGTATCGAAAAACGGTATAGGACTGTATAACTCTTCGGGGAGGAACAGAACTCTCAGCAGAACACCTGGAACTTTTAATGAAAAATTCCGTTATGATTTTACAATGTTCAAAACGCTGTAACCAAGATCAATATAGAGCTCACCAATAAATTTCTCGTTAAAATTCACTTCAGGAATTACACTGACCTCTTGGGAAACTTTGTTAATTTCAAATATCCTCTAACTTACCTTGAACGTTACAATTTACCTATGACTTGGGTACGTACCTGAACGTAGAATTTTCCGCTCTATCGATTGCTGATGTAAAAAATGGGGTTTCCGTTTAAAAAACAAAGTTGACCTTTAAAAAGCCATGAAGGTCAACTTCAAGGTTAAAATAAAGGTCACCATTGAATTCCTCGTTGAAATTTACTTTAGGGATTACACTGACCTCTTGAAAAACTTTGTTAGTTTCAAATAACCTCTAACTGATCTTGAACGCTACAATTGACCAATGACTTGGGTACGTACCTAAACGTAGAATTTTCCGCTCGATCGATTGCAGATGTAAAAAAGGGGGTTTCCATTTAAAAAAACAAAGTTGACTTTCAAAAAGCCATGAAGGTCCACTTCAAGGTCAAAATGAAGGTCTAAGTGACTTAATAAGTGACTTAAAGCTTATAAACTTTTTTCGACTTAAAAATAACTTCATAATAATATATTCTTAATTGAAGGATTTTATTAAATTTAAAATATTGTTTCAGTCTAAAACACTCAAATCTACATTATGTTTGTTTTAAAGTTGAAAGCATTGAAAATGATAAAGTGGATTTATATTTTTTATATTGAAAAATTTTAGTACCTTCAATTTTATGCGCGTCAATTATTGAGCATTTGAATACAAAATTTTTAAATTAAAACTTTTAAATTTCAATTTTAAAAGTTCAAAATTTAACTGTTCCACTTTGAGTGCTTTCATTTGCAGCTCAGTTTTTATTACCTTAAGTGAAACATTTTGTAGATTTAGTGTTCACTTTTTTTAATTTCATTGACCGTGAATAATGCTTGCGAACCAGGAAAAACCAGGGAAATGACCGAGAATTTATTTCCTCGATTAAAACGACCACCTTTTTATATAAGATGATTTTATTTATTTGCCGCTTGTGAGAGTCAAGAGGACTCACGTGCAGAAAGCTCCCCGATTTTGTTTTTTATGTATATATTATATAAAATGATTTAATTTATTTTTAGTTTGTCAGAGGCGAGTGGCACTTCTTTTATTTTTTTATTCCCAAATTTTTTGTAGATCCTTGTCGTTGGTTTTTCATGCATTTTAGGTTTTTTCCACCAAGCCAATATATGTATTTATATCACTCTAAGTACAATAAAAGATAAAAAAATTTTCGCATCACCTGTAATGATCAATTACTGACTAACAAGGGTATAAAACTTGAATTGACACGTTGAACACGCGTGTAATTTGCATTACATGTCAAGAATTTTGAGTATTTGCATTTAAGAAAATGATAAGGTGTGTTGTCAAGAAATTATCCACATATTGCAAGGTCACTTACATATTGTTTTCGCGGGTGCTAAGTCCGAATCTGATATCAGAATTTCAAAAAACAAAATGGCGGATACAATATGGCGGACGAATATTTCAAAAAATTATTGGATCTACTTTAAAACGTGGTATCTATGGGATTTCGAGGGCGCTGACATATCACTCTAAGTACAATAAAAGATAAAAAAATTTTCGCATCACCTGTAATGATCAATTACTGACTAACAAGGGTATAAAACTTGAATTGACACGTTGAAC
>NC_046659.1:33905903-33923970 GCF_010883055.1 Belonocnema kinseyi
CACTTACATATTGTTTTCGCGGGTGCTAAGTCCGAATCTGATATCAGAATTTCAAAAAACAAAATGGCGGATACAATATGGCGGACGAATATTTCAAAAAATACATTGTATCCACTTGAAACGTGGTATCTACGACTTTTCGAGGGCGCTGATTACGAATCTTAGTCAGAATTTAAAAAATAAAACATTAAGCAGATTCAATACCCAGGACGAAAATATTAAAAAGTATTTAAAAAATAATCTACGTACAATGAAACACTTATTTAGAATCAGTTATCTACCACAAGAGTTTTTAAGTTTTTATTTGTTTTTAATTTAATTTAATTATGTTTATTCTTTTTCATTAATTTTTTTATTTTAATTTTTGAATTATCAGAACTGTAGTGTTTGGGGTGCTTTCTGTGTGTTTCCCCAGCCTCTCACGTTAAATTCCTTCTTCATCATCCGATAATTCCGTATCGCCCAATCTATAAAATGTTTGATAGATACCTGGTAAATCAACGTTTTCGTTCTGACTTTCTACGTCAGAATGACACAATTCGTCCTCTTGCGAAATTTTTAGTTAATCTCTTACGCCCGGAGTAAGGTTCAACAAATTTATCTTTTTATTTCGAGATTGAAGATTATGGAAGCATATAATTGGATCCGATCTATCAATAGCTCTGTAAAACATATCTTCTATGTTTGCTTTGTGACTGAAAGTTCTGCTGTGAGACAATTTTGTCATTTTTATAATTTTTATTTTAAGACTCAGAACCTTCCATGCGTAAGAATTTTATGCAGTGTCAATGGCATAGGAAACCAGTTGTAGTTCTGAATGTAGAGTTCAGTAGTTCGATTGTACAAAGTTTCTAATTTCATTGGGTCAATTGTAAGATGATAAAAAAGGGCGATTATAATCGTTTTGAAATTACAAAATAACTTAGTATGGAGATTAAGATATTCCGCAAGAAGTTCTGGCTTATCAAAAGCATTTCGTGCTGTATTGCTATCATTAGTGGTACCAGAGCCTCCTGGTTTTGGCTTGTTCACTATTATTCCTTACTTTTCCCGAAGAGTACTTTGTATTTGCTCTTTTCTTTGTGCACATTCTTCTTTATGTTTAACACTTTTCATTTGCCAGACTTTGATGTTAGCTCTGTAAGAAATATGCAAACATGTTTCGAAAATTCTGATCCACGCATGAAGTGGAGAGAGTCCATACAGAAGACATTTGGGATCTGGCAGAAAGATTCCCTTATCTTTGTTGTTAAGAGTATTGAATATTTTCGGAGTTGCATGGCATATTGGACAGATTTGCATCGACTCATTATTAGTAATAATATTCAATACTGATTCAATTCTTATTCAATTCTGATTCTTTAGTGTATTCTATAGTAAGAGGACTTCCGTCGAAACCTCAAGAGCACATTATTATTGCTTCTATTTCCGTAACGCCTTTGCTTTTCATATACTGAATAATCACTTCTGCTTGCAAATTTGTCATTCGTTATGCAGTATGATTCAATAAAGCTTGAAGGGTTGTCTTTTTTTTGTAAATTGAAACTGTTTCCTTCGGTGACCTGCACTCTTCTTTACCAGATTTTTCAGCAAAATTAAGCGATGGGCGGCCAAAGTGTGAAGAGGAAGCAGAATCTTGTACTACAATAAAAGGAACAGAGAAATTTGAACTTAACCATTCAGCATTATCAAATTCAAATCTTGCTGAAAATCTTTGCGCAGCTTGAAATTTTTTATCACGTTCAGATTTCAAAACTAGTATTTTCTTCATTAATGATTTTATGTCTGACTCTGGGATACTTTCAATACTCAAATTCAGTTTCGATACAATGTGATGAATAGTTTAATCCAAAGTATTGTTTATTAGAAAGTCAATAATTTCTCTTTTGGTAAATTTCGACAATATATACAATTTAAAAAAGCACATGAAAGCACACTGAAACATGAGACGTGTGCGTGCGTATATGGTGGCTCGCTGCAGACAGGTCAGTTCTTAGCGTTCGGGCGCTGACTCTATTACTTGCGATCATTATATTATTAATGAAAAGGGGCAAAATGTAGCACCCCTACAGTCAAGTATACATCATAGTGAACACATTGGTATTTGAAAATTTTTGATATCTTTCGGAACCTCAGGGAATAATTGAATAAAGAAGGTATTTTACAAAAGTACTAATTATTTTCTAAGAGTGATAAGGAAAAAATAACCATTGAAAAATCACGGATACATGATTATATTAAATGTTTGAAAGAAAAACACATGAAGAATTTGTAAAACATTTTTACCTTTGCATGTCTGCCAACAGAGCAGTATTTTATTAATTAAACTATTATTTATATGCAAGATACCTCAATTATCACTGATTACAATGACCTGATTCTTTTGTACAAATTCGAGAGTTTCAAAATTGGACTTTTGGCTACGGAACCGGGTCGCCTGGCCCACTGTGCAAGGTAATGAAAATAATATATAGACAAAATTTGTTAACCTAAACAGGATCTACACGTTTGTTATCAATAATTTTTAGACAGAACCAGATTTTCTTTTAATCATAAAAAAAATTATAAAAGCAAGGTAATAAGAATAAATATGTTTTAATGTTCATGCATATTATGAATTGTGGTGATATACAATTATTTAAGTGATACATGTTTCAGTGTAGCTGAAAAATAATATTTGTACATCAGTTTGCAATATCTGAATAAGCAATCCCTGGCAGAGGTATATGAAGTCTGTATTACATTTGATATAAATGTGTTGAGCATAATGTAGTAAAGTTCATGTTTTGGACAAAATCAAGTACGAAGCGCAGGATAGGTGATGAAAATGTGTTCGCTAAAGTCTAAAGAGCTTTTAAAAAAGAGAGTTTACAATCACAAAATTACCATTTTCGATCCGTTGGCTTTTAATTTTAACACATCTGTGCACAAACGTGGGAGAAATGCAAAAACCGAGCGCGCAGTGCGAGAACCATCAATTACGCGCCCCAGGTGCACTCAAACTTGCAAACGATGCTATTTTGATAAAAAGAATTTACAATTACAAAGTTACAGAAGTGCACGTTTTGAGCTTTAATTTAAAACGTCTGTGCACGAAACCAACAGTCGCCCACCACAGGTGCGCTGAAACTCCCGAGCGGAGCGAGTTGCGCGCGATGGCAATGTGCCCGCACCACGGTCCAATTTTTGTTTCTTTATATAACTGAATAAATGCCTGCGAGTTCAGCGTATGAATGGCGCTTCTGCTAAAGGCGGCTTTTAAAGGTATTTGAATTGCTCAAAAATATTAATAACAGCAATATAATAATAAAGAACCAAAGGGTCCATCAGGTTTTTGCAACTTTCTCATTGTTTTTAATTGTTAAAACTTATAAAATGATATGTACCTAACCTATATTCGTCAATCAAGATGTAACCGATTACTCTTCTGTGATCAGTCGCTAGCACGTGTTTTAAAAAAAAGCGATTTGGAAAAAGGGTTCAAGACGTGACCGATAATTGGCTTTTGTGTATTAATTGAGCCTTTAATTATGGCATATATTTTACGTTTGTTTGGAAAAAGTGTTATTTCTAGATTTACCACCTAGAAAAAAATGGTGCGCGCAGTAATGCTTGCGGAGTAAACCGTAACTATCACTGCGAGTGGAGTAACTATAGCTCCTCTGCGTATTGCGGTCACGCTCCAGAACGATTGAGGTGCACTCGCAATGGTTTATGCGAGCGCAGCAACAGTTTCTACTTCCCTCCCACTTGCAAGTTCAGCGCCACGGCAGCGGATTTGGCAGTACCGGTCGCGGTTAGCTCCTCTCCGTGTGCATGCTCGAATCGTCATTTCGCTTACCATGCACGGATTTTCATTCGTGAAACCAAGTGCGTACGCATACACTCGCATTCCCTCTATTTCCTCTTCGTTTCTCTTCTCTATACGTCTGCTTTTCTTCTCCTCGCGCTCGAAAAATGACGGTTTGAACACGTTCTCTCGTGTACACGATGTTCACGACGGCGCAATCGAATTTCTTGGAATATGAGGCGAACTTTTCAAAACAATTATTTTTTTTCAAATCTCGATTCTAGTGCGCTCCAATATCACGCGACATCTCAATGATATCTGTGGGGACAGAGAAAGGACTTCGTAGGAACTTCAACGTCCACACGCGTTGCTGTTCTGATCCCTGCTCGCGTCGTACCGCTACATGTTTCGTCATTCGTTGTCAAACCTCGCACGAATGTTTCACTTCATAATTATAGTGAAAAACTTATCCTTAATCACCTTTGCCTCAGCATTCTCTCCGGCTACTGCATATCCCTCGTGCTTCTTATTCTCCTTTCTCCTCATATCGGTCGTGTCTCTCGTTTCCACGATAACTACTGTTTGGTAAAAAGACAAAAAACCTTCAAGCCCACGCTTAACACACGAATCTGGATCCTAAAATCCCCAGAAAGACGAACAACTCTAAAAAACTGCGTGAATCGAATATAATTCTATACTTTTAGCAGCGGAGGCGAGCTGCGCCCATCACCTGATAGTATTATATTTATGTAAAATTGCTCCCCCCCCCCCCCCCCCCCCGTTTTTGTCAAATATCTACGTTTTGACACCCACTGAATCCAAAAAACCAGTTTTTACGAATTTCTCGTATGTATTTGTGTATGTTTGTGAGCACGATAACTTTTGAAAAAATTAATATATTGGATTGCCCTATGGTACACTCATTGAGTGTCCTAAGCTAAATGGCAAGATTGTTAGATTTGAAAAGACGAAAGATGAACATTTGAAGCCAAATAACGCAAGATATGAAAATAAGGTAAGAGAAGAAAAATTTTAATTTTCGATAGCCCTATAAGATTATTGTAACAACTTTTTGAATTTTTTTGAATAATTGAAAATTCCAATTTTGGTTGCACAAAAAATAATAAAAAATCAAGGATTGCATTTTGCAGTCAGGCATAAGCTAAGAAAGAATAAATAGATAACATTTTTTCTATGAAAGTAGAGCAAAACAATTGTTATTAATTTTTTTTCTTTAATATGATAGGTAGTTTCTATTTTAATCGTAAAAAATATCGTTAAAAATAATTGAATTAAATGTTTGAAAAAACAACACGAGACAAATTAAAATGTGTATTAAGGCGTATACTTTAAGACATAGCCGCAAATACCAACTAAACACGTTATAATTTAAATGATTAAGAGCAGACTTTCTGAATTGAGGAATCTGATGCCCAACTATTATTAAAAAATTTTGAAACGTAGAAGTTAAATAATTTTAAGAAAATATCTTCAAGAATAAATATAATATTTAAAAATAAATAAAGAGAATTCAAACAAATTTGAAAAAAAAACCTCCGAAGTTAGGGTGAGTTTTAAAGACTTCAAGATGAATGAAACAAAAACTTAAAAAATCTATCGAATGAATAGAATGGAGTGAATTTAGAAGAATTAAAAAGAATTTAGGAGAAACTAATAATAATTCAGGGTGAATTCAAAATGATTTGCAAAAAATATTTTCAAATTTCTTCAAATCTTTGAAGCCATACACCGAATATGTAAAGTTTAAATCATACAAATAACATCGGAAAAGAGTAAATTCTCCAATATTCCGTCATTAATATGTTATCACATGGTTCTGCAGATTTTATTTTTCATTTTTATTATTTTTAATTTTGTATTTATTATAATTACTATTTTAATATAGCTTAATATTTTATTTGAAAGACCCTGACTAAAAATAATTCATCTTGGCTAAGTATTCGTCCAAGACAAACCTAAGATATAACTAAGACGTTTCTGTAAGTCTTGCCCCTGGCTGCGAGCGAGACTTTATCTTTGGTCTTAGTCAACATTTTTCGTCTTCAAGCCGAATTCAAGTACGCCGAAAACAAAACGCTCCAGGACCTCCGAGGGTCATCACTAATCCGCTTTAAATTTTACAGGATGTTTATATCATTTATGCTCATGGTATTTATTTTCTATGCATTAATAATTTTGTTTAACTGCAATAATTATGCTTATAATAATTATGCATATTATTTAGTCAATCAGTTATTGTATCGGTTTCTTTACGGAATTTTTCCGACACGCATATGGCCCTGCTCGGTTCTTTCTCGGGTTCTATGCAAAAACTTATATGGTATTTGTGCCCTACTTTTAATCCGGTTGTATGTGGCCCTTTAAAGGTGCATATAATTTTTTTTCGATCTGTTTTTGTAATCGTATCTATACGGAATTTCGTCGGTCCCTTAATTTCTCTATCCAACTTTTTGTTGGGTTCTATCCGCATGCTTATACGGTGTCATAAATTTGGCGTATCTAGCTTTTTATCCGACTGTAAGCCGAATATTTTCGCTGCCCATATTTCCCTATGCGGCATTTTATCGGGCCTTATCCGGATTTTTTAACGAAAAAAATTTACTTCTTAACTCATCGTTATATAATTTTCATTTTTCATAGTTGTCTAGTGAAAATTACATCAATACGGCACATTAAACATATAATAGAACGCTTAAACGCTATGAAAAATCGCACTTGCTGAGGAATCGAACCCTGCCTAAACTTGTATTCTACCGCGTGCTCTAAGTTGGTTGGTACAACTAACAAAGCAGTAGGCCCAACTATTTTAGTTTGCTATATATGCCACTGCTATTAAAGTGGTTGAGGCTCTATTTCGCCGGTGCTAATGAAAAATAGCTATAAAATAAAGCCATAAAGAAAAACCTTTATCAAAGACGCCGTGAAAAATAAATTGTTTATTAAGTCGCTTTGAAAAAATACATTGTTTTAAAATACCATGAAGAAGAACACATCTCAGTAAAATGCTACGACAAAAAAAAAATTTCGTTAAATGCTGAGAAAAAACCTTATTTCTATAACTGCCGCGAAAAGAGACCTTACTCATAAAAAAACCGTGAAAAAAAACTTCATTTTTGAAAAAGCCGTGAAAAAGACTGTATTCGTTAAAACTTTTAATTAAACTGTTTTATTCCAAGAAAAAAACTATAATAATCATTTTGCCATAAAAAAAAGTATTATTGGTAGACTATACAAAGAACTATAAATAAATATCAAGTTAAAATCGTGTGTTTTATGCTGACACATGTTATTATCTGGGTTAAAGTGATGTTTATACATGTATGTTTAATATAAAGCGCGTGAATCTATAGATACCCGGTAAGAAGAGAAGAATTAAAAAAAAATCAGAATCTGAATTCCCATTAATACGTGAATTTTCCTCCGTCGAAAATCCCACCAAGGAGTAGAGAAAAAGCAAAATCTAATCTTTTTAATCGACTTGGAGAAATTCATGAAAGCATATTGAGAGGAATTAAAAAATTTAAATAAGGCAATAGAAAGAGTAAAAAGACAGAAAATAATGTCACTTTGAAGACGAAAAACCTAGTCCTTTTAATCGAGCAGTTATAAATATGAAATAATTATGTCAATAAAAACAATTTGTAGTATTGTCAAAGAATATTTTTATAATTCTTTTTAAAGATAAATTAATTTTGTTCACCTTGCACATAATTATTACATTAATTTATTATATCATTCACTATATAATTTGTTTAAGTATTATAAAATATTGTGATTGAAATTACTCCAGAGTTATGGCAGACAAAAAAATTGAAATTTTCAAACTTATATTCCACAAAAACGAATAGAAACTATGCATGTGCACATATTTTGTGGATAGATTAGAAGGGATTAAAATAATCAAAAGTAAGGCATGCAAGTATGGAATTAAAAATAACCATGATAGGTGAGTCTACTGGTGGGATTAATAGGAAATAAAACAGTAAAAAATATATTTTTCTGCAGGAAATACAACATGCTGGGAAATTAGCACATTCAAAAAAATTAGAAAATTTTCACTCTCGTTAAAATTCGAAAATATTAATTTTTCTCTATTCTTCTCTTCTTACCGCGTTTTCGTATAACACATAGTTCATAATAGGACAGAGGAGAAAAGTACTGAGCGGATAGCGCTGAGCCAGATAGACTGAGCGGAAACAATTAAAACTCACTGCAATTTTCTAAAGTTGTTTATATCTTTAAACAATCATAAATATTTTCAATGATAAATTTTTAATTGCAATGAAAGGCGCACTTTTATACTTTGATTATATAACATATTTTATTATAAATAAAATAATAAACCATTATAATTATAACAAGAGGAAAAAGTAATTATTTACTTGAAGAAAAGATGTGAAAAGATTTGCTTCTCGCAAGTTTTCATATGTATTTTTTGCCGATACCTTATTAATATGTTTCTAATCACGGTGTTTTCATGAATAAAGTTTTTTTTCACAGCGTTTTCAGAAAAAATGTATTTTTTCACTGCGACTTTACAAGTAACCTTTTTCCTCACGGCGTTTTTTAAAAAGGGTTTTCTTTCGCAGTGTTTACTTAAATAAGTTTGTTATTACGGCCATCAATGCTGCGAGTTTTTTTTACAGAATTTATACAAGACGTGTTTTATTCACAGCGTTTAGCAAAATGTTTTTTTTACAGTGCTTACTGAGATATATTTTTTTCATCACATTTGATAGATATGAGTTTTTTTTCTTGGCGTTATGATAAGAAGTGTTTTTTTCACAGCGATATAATTTACGGGTTCGATCTCCTAAGCACCGGCGATTTTATTCGCAAGATTGGTAGTAGTTTTCCTTACTACATTATTTGTTCTCGTTACAACTTTCGATGGTAGATACTTCTTTTAGATAGGTGTGTTTACTACTTTCAATATTAAGCGCTACTACTTCACTTTGTAAGTCTTGGTATTAAGGGTGTTACTTCAATCCGACTTTGAATTTTCTTTTAATAGGTACGGCACTGTTTCCATATATATTCTTTCCGAAGAATTTGTGAACGAAAGAAAAAAAAACTTTTCGAATATCCGGGGTTTTGCGAGATCTTTGGTTCAATAAAATGTGGAAAAATCAAAAAATTTGTTGAGGAAATGATTATTTCCCCGACAAATATGAATTTTGCGAAAGATAGAAACCAGCGAGTAGCAGACGGCAGCATTTCAACGATTAGAAGTGAAGGTAACGTCAAAGATACAGCTGGTCTGGTGGTTTATTACAAATACAGTTACAAAAACACAGACAGGGCATGTCAGTTCTCTCTGCTTTTTGCTTCATTTCGCAACGTATTTCGCAAAATTTGGGGACACCATCATCAAGACCTGGCCCTATGGAAGAGCGGTTTATCTCTAGAATTCTTCTAGTATGTCAGAATTGTGAGTATAAAATAATTTAGCAAACGATTCTAATCTTTCAAATGCTGCTTTCTGCTACCCCCTGGTTTCTATCTTTCGCTAAATGCATATTTGTCTGGAAAATAATCATTTCCTTAACAGTATACCTATGCGGGTTCTGAGATACCACTACGTAGTTCCAGCTGCTACTGACAGATGGCGCCACCAGCCAGTTCCCAGCAGTCGTTAACTGCTTGGTCGGTAAGCCAGATTTATACCCATGTCTTACCAGCTATTTAGTTGAAGTTTGAGCCGGCAGATGTCGCCACTAGTTGATCATGTGTTTAGTTCAAGCTGGAGACGGCAGATAGCGCCACTAGTTTGCCATGTATGTAGTTGGAGCCAACAGATACCTGCCTTTGTCTTACCATCTATGTAGTTCAAGCTGGAGCTGGAAGATGGCGCTACTGGTATACTATGTATATAGTTGGAGTCGGCAGATCCCTACCCCTGTTTTATCATCTATTTATTTCAAGTTGTAACCGGCAGATGGTGCCACCAGTTTGCCATATGTGAATCCGCCTGAAGGTTCAAGGCGTGCGTGAGTATGAGTGGGCAACCGGAACTGTTCATACTCTAGTTAATGGTCTTCGTTTTTCCGCCGGGTTCAGGTCGTTCAAGAAAATCGTTTTTCTACGACAAAATCATGGTGTGGCGGAGCTCCTTCGCGTCAGTTCTCGACTTCAACGAAGTCTTATCATCTGCCTAGTCTCAAACCACGGCCTCGTCGCCAAATCGTTCTTACGCTCATCAAGCCATAGGAAATCTACAAAAATACCAATCGACGCGTCGAGGCGTGTGTGTGTGTGTGTGTGTGATTTCAACGCGGCCGGTTCGTTCGTTTTGTCAATTCATGCTTTTTAAATAGATCTTCATGTACAATTTCTTTTTGAATTCAGTAAATTAATGTTTTTTATGCTAAAGATTTTGTCCTATTAAAATCAGTTTTCATTTTTGAACGACCCTATCCAGTGAAATTTCAAATCAACGAGGGTAATCACGAGAAAAAAATTTTCTAAGCCACCTAGGGCAAGGCAAATAGTGATTCAAAACACGGCAGATCACTATCTGTATTTTACCATGTATATAATTCAAGCTGTAACCGGCAGATGGCGCTCGTTGGGGCAGCCTTGCAACAAGTGGCCGGGGGAGGGAATGGTAAGGTTTCTCGAGGCTTCTTAAAAGAGTTTGAAGCTTCGAGAAGCTTCTACAAAGATCTCGAAGCTTTTGGAAAGCTTTCGAAGCTTCTGGGAAGATCTCGAACCTTCCAGAAAGATCTCGAAGCATTTGGAAAGATCTCGAGGCTTCTAGAAAGATCACGAAGCTTTTGGGAAGATTTCGAACCTTCTGGCAAGATCTCGAAGCTTCTGGAAAGATCTCGAGGCTTCTAAAGATCTCGAACCTTCTAGAAAGTTCTCGAACCTTCTTGAAAGATCTCGAAGCTTCTGGGAAGATCTCGAAACTTCTGGGAAGATCTCGAAGCTTCTAGAATGATCTTGAAGCTTCTGGAAAGACCTTAAAGATTCTAGAAGCTTCTAGAAAGAACTCGAAGCGTCCAGAAAGATATCGAAGCTTCGAGAAAGATTTAGACGCTTCCAGAAAGATCTCGAAGCCTCTAGAAAGATCTCGAACCTTCTAGGAAGATTTCGAAGCTTCTAGCTTCTAGCATCAACCTTGTGTAAATAGAGCGAGAGAGATAAAGGAAAAGAGTGAATAGGATAAAATGCTTATTTATCTAGTGCAAATGAAAAACGAAATCGCGCGCGAAATTTGAAAATGCATCCCAACAGTGTGTGTCGCCAGCGCTGAGAGAAGTTTGCAATCCATCGTTGTCTTTGATATTCATCGTTGTTTTTAAGTTAAATTCCACCACTGAAGTTTGATAAAGAGCAAGATTTTTTTACAATGCTGAATGCGAAATTTGAAAATCAATCCATGGCTGTCTTTAAGGTCCATTTTTGAAAGAAGTTTACAACCCATGGCTGTCATAAAATTCCATCGTCGAAGATTGTCAGAGCCATAGCAATGCGTAAATCATACTTGTCAATGAGGAGTATAATTTTAAATGTCCAGTAGGTTTCTATGTCAATATGGATGCGCAGTATAGTTTGGTAGCACAAAAAGTTTTGCAATGGACATCTATAGTACACATGGATGCTATGTAGCATTTTGCAGTGCATAGAGCTGTGCAGTGTGCATATATGTTACCTATAGCTGTACAGGATACTTTGACGGCAGCGAGGCTAAGTATTACTGTTTTGATGAATTCTGAAATACGGTTCTGTTTCTAGCTAAATGCAGGTAACGCAGTCATTTACTGCTAGAGGATAATGGCTCATATCTGTGCTAAGATAACGGTTCACATTTATGTTAAGATAGTGGTTCATATATGTGCTTAGGTTATGCTTCATATCCGTGCTAAGATAATGGTTCATATCTGTGCTGAAATAATGGTTCATATTTATGCTGAGATAGTAGTTAATATATGTTCTAAGGTTATGGGTCGTATCTGTGCTAAGATGATGGTTCATATATGTGCTAAAATGATGGTTCATATATGTGCTAAAATAATGATCCGGCAAATTCTCCAAAGGACTATATCAGGGGGCTCTATCTTCAGGGTTTACTCCACTTGTGGTGGTGGTGGTGGATGTGGTGGTGGATGCGCTGGCAGTGTTATAAACAGAAATGTAGCAGAAGCAGTTGTTTAGTCTTGATTCAGCTACATCCACATCAACATGAATTTCAGGAAGCAGATCGATATTTTACGTCAAATTGTTAACACGAGTAAAGCGATACAACGGAAGCATCGAATGCTCAAAAGGAGTAAATCCTACAATGAAAGTGTGTTAAATGAAATCTGCAAGCCTATAGTGACACCACTGCAGAGACTAGTAAACATTACTAAAGATTCTGCTAATGGAAAAGTTAATCAAGTGATGTCCGAATTGAAGTCTGAAATTAAACCAAGACCGCTTGAAACAAACGATGAAGACCAACAATTATTACCTGAAGAATTTGAACAAGAGGATACTCATAATGATGAGAAGGCATCATTTATGACTGCTGATGACGATAGAGAAGAGGCTTTAGGACAGTTAGACACCACAATGGTTGAAGAAGATATTGCAACAGAACCTGCTGATAATTATCAGTGGCTTACCAACAAGTTCCTGAGGATGCTTGGACAAAATCGAAATAATATTTGGATATGGTGTACGGTGTACGAAGAGTGGGTAATACTCTTATGATTGGTGATACAACTGTCGATTTTGATGATCAATTCACCAGCATGGAAGATAAAAAGTACTTGAAAACTGTTGGCCTTCTCGAATTATTATTAAGGCAGGCACCGCAGGAGTCTTATATAAGCTCAAACGACCTAAATAACTATAAAGAAATTCTCATCAACACAAGCGCTCACAGGAAGCATTACAGTCCCTCTGAACCTAATCGCATTAGCAATAATATCAAGTATAAGAAAATTGTTGCAAAGTTGTTTCCACGCAAACGACTCTCTAAATAGTGTGGTTCTCCATCCCAATGTGAGGTATTGATAAAGAGCCTAGCCACAAAGTATTCCTTCTATGATGATCCTCTGGTGCTCATTGATCGTCTTCGTTTGCTCCTGACCTTGAAGGCTGCAGGCAATGAGAATTATGATAATGAAATCCTCTTTATTAATGAGAAATTACGTTAGGCAGGTTTTACATATATTTCTTAAGTGACCCACCAACACAGCCTGTGTCAACTCTGTGCAACATTGATTCGACTTTGACTCAACACTGCGCTATAGTCAAATCAATAATTGCGCTGCTATATAAACAATGAAATTATTGATTTAATGTCATTCACACACTTTGCAGCATCAGGATGACTTCTACTTGTCAAGATTGTCTAAAAGTCTATTCCCGAGGTGAGCCTTGAAGAGGCATCAGATGCACTCTTGCAAGAAATCAAACAAGCTTCCCGTCAACTTGATTGAGTATGAAGAGAGTGACTGTCATGAATTTACTCTTCTCAGGTGGACAGAATCAAAAGAAAAGATTGAAAATAATAACAGCAATAAAGAAAATGATAATAGTAGTAGCAGTTCAAAGAAGGAAGATGAGAAGCAGGATAATATGAATGAGAAAAATCGAGATGAAAATGAAAAAGAGGAAGAGGATCAACAAGAATCGGAACAGGATGATAATGATGATGTTGATCATAATAGAGAAGAGGAGGAGAACAGTGTAAATGGATTTAATTAATTGACGTTCAAGACTTACACTCAATCAAGTCGAGAATGCTGCTGTATGATGCTTCATACAGATCCCAACGAACTTGTAGACGCTTTGCGATTTTACGTCAACTCTCATCATTCGTTACAAGTTCCCGAGTGTCAAGCTATTATCTGCATATTACGTCAAAGGAACATTATATTTTAGTAAGAATAAGCATGGTGAATTTTGCTTTAACTATATTTAATTTGTGTAATTACTTTATGCTATTATTTTGTTTTACTTCGTTGCAAATCTATATTGATAATAAAGAGCTTCTTATCGCAACTAACCATGTTTTTCAGTGCGTGTTGAGACGAAAACGCAGTCTTCTTACTTAAATTACAACAAAGATACCTATAGGGCCAGATAAAATTCTATATTCCATATATCATCCGCAGTAAAAACCAGATATAGTCGCCAGTTTTCCGCTTACGATTTTATTGTATTATTTTATGTAAACTATTTACATGTTTATTGTATATGAAATAAAAAAATGGTTAGTTGCAACAAGAAGCTACTTATTAGTAGAGATGGTATAAGCTATGACAACTACTTCGATGTTAACAGTAACCAATCCGTTTTTTGCGGCAAAAAATCGCTGTCAGTCCTTCTATGTCGGTTATATTAGTGAGGATAGTAATTGTAGTTACAACAAATAAATAAGTTACATTTACCACCAATTTATTCTCCAAGAAACAATAGTAGTACAGGTTACAAGTTTCATCCCTTGGCGATATTGAAAATACTGAAACCTGATCAGTTCTGACAACATTCACATCGAAATATTTCGTCATGCTTTCGATGGTCGCTTTTTTAATCCGAATTTCTAATCTGAACTTATATGGCCAGATAAAATTACATTTCCCATATGTTATCCGGAATAAAATCCAGATATAGTCGCCAGTTTTCCGCTTAAGATTTTACCAGCTGAAAGAGGTCCAGATAGCAGGGACGACTAAAATCCTAAGTAAGCTGTCCGTACTTTTATCCGGTTTTTATCTGACTCTATCCGATCCTATCCATCATTTTAAGCAGGGAAGATTTTCAAAAAAAACTTGAAATGTATTAAAAAAGAAATTATATCTTAAATAGAAAATTTAGAAGAATTTGAAATTTTTATTTAATCAGAAGTTCATTTGAAAAGTAAACATGGCATATTTGAGGGCGGTCAACCACTTGCAAATTTTATGTTCATCAGAATTCAGAACTTTAAACAAATCTAAATCGTTTATAAATAATTTGAAGAATTAGGAGGATACTGAAAAATTCAAAATAATTATAAAGGTTTTAGGGTTGCGTCTCAGAAACTATGGCTTCGATTATGATATTACAAAAAAAATGCTAAGCCAAATGGACTAGTCATCTCGAAATTTCGGGACGACTATTCTAACTTACAACAAATACTGGTTCGGGGATCAGTCCCCACTACGCGAGTTTTTTTCGTTTTCTTTTTATTTGTAATTATGAAAATATTCATGAATTTGATTCGCTACCAATAATTTTTATAATTTATGCAAGAATTAATATTATGAATCCTTTTTTCAATAAAAGGCCCACTTCCTCGAAAGATTGACGTTTTCTTTTTTAAAGATTTTGCATTAATTAATTGAAAAATTTATTCAACAAGAATTGTTACTTTTCTCTTACGAAGACCCACTAAAAAAGTTGTCTGAACTGTGCACGAGACTAGTGTATCTTGATTTATTTTGAGTATCTGAATCCGAATCCGACCTCAGAATTGGGAGTTATCTGTAAAATTTTCCTCTAGCCTAAGGGAAAAGGAAACAATCTGGGGAATTCGGGAATCTTTGAAGGTGATAATTATATAGTAGCAGAACGCCTATACCTCACAGATAATAAATACATTTGCATATATTTAGAATCGCTGAAACCAAATCGGACCTTGGAAATTTTCCTAGGCGATAGATTTTTTCCCTGGCCTAGGAGAAAAACTGAAAATCAAGAGAATTCTGGGACCTGTGAATGTAATATTTGTACGATGGCAAGGTGACACCAACCTTTATTTTTATTACGTAGCTGAATTTAAATTTGACCTCAAAATCAATTTACAGGGCGTCATATTTTTCCTATTGTAGGGGAAGCAGTAAAAAATGGAGAAAAACCTACGGTTTTACGCATGGTATTTTTATATACACTGAGGTTGATTAAGATTTGTGAGTAAACATAAATGCTTCATATATCGCGGATCGCTTAGTACAAGTGTAGCCTTAGAACGTCTATACTGGGTTTCTGTGTTCACTTAGCCTATGGGAAAACGTGTAAAATTACACAGAAGCTAAGGGTTTTACGCAGAATACATTTACGTACACAAAAGAGGAGGAATAAATACAAAATCTTTCCGTATTTTAAGTTGGAAGGTGGAAAACTCACATAGATTCACTTCTTAGTGCCACGGTTATTCTGAAAAATCTGAAAAAATCTGAAAAATTACACCCGCTTCCAGCGAAATCGCGGTAAAATTTCAGCCACAACCACGTCTCACAACCGTGAGATAGGTGGTTACAGTCTGTAAAGGAATCAATACGACGATCCAGCAAAAGCCTCGTGCACCCTAAGAACACGGAGTGACCCAAGGACAACCGCCTTCTGCATTTTTCCCGCAAGTGTTCTAGCATATTGTTGACACGCAGGGATGCTTTTTAGGCTATTAGCAAGTGAAAGATTGGCACCTCCAAAAGCGCCGATGATAAGGACGATCAGTTTAACAGAATATACCGACTACAATCGTTGCAACTCCCTTATAAGGTCTCGATACCTCTCTTTCTTTTCATTCTCCTTGGCTATGATGTCTTTGTCAGCTGGTGCCGAAAATTCGATAACGAACATGGTTCGCTTCTCGAAGTCCAGAAGAACCATGTCAGGCCTCGAGTGAGTAACAGAAACAATTGTCGAGAATATAAAGTTCCAGTATATGCGGCACTTCCCATTCTCGACAATTGACTCAATTTCCCTAGGAGCATTTAGAGGAGCGATATTAAGGTGAATGCCGTAGGTGTGACAGATATGGTAATAAAGCACTCTTAGTGCCGTATTGTCCCTTTGAATGTAGGTCTTTCCCGCGTGTGTTGGACAACTAGATAGTATGTGAGGCTAAATGCTCGGGGTGTGCATGGCACGCCCTGCAGCTATCATCGGGAATGTCTTGGCTTAAAATGTGGCGACGGTATGTTAAGGTAGAAATGACAACGTCTTGCAATGCAAAAATGAAACCTTCTGTATCAGACTTCAATCCGGGCGATTTAAGGAAAGCAAACGTTAGCTTACAAGACATTGACTGTTCCTTCACATTCCTGTGGAAGATACCGTGCATCCTCTTATCGAGGAGCTGTTCACGAAAGTTTTTCCCTTGTGCTTTCTTAATCCTGGCTTTCAGGAGTGAGTACTCGAGATAGATTCGATTTGATGCATTTTGCCCACCCCTAATACTGAAGTCAAGTCCGACTGTTTCAGCAGCCTCCGCCGCTGCTTTGTATAGAAATGCTCCTTTGCCCACTTCTTCGTGATTCCTGACCATTTTAAGAAGAGAGTCTCTTCCATTTGCAACTCTATGTGCTGCACCCAGAATAATCCTGTTGTGAAGACATTGAAGACTTAATATTCCGCGACCCCCTTGACGGCGTGAGATGTACAGTCGCGGAACGGAAGACTTAAAATGAATGCTTTTGTCCATGTGCATAACCTTTCTTGTCCCGATATCAAGAGATCTGAGCTCGTTCTTCGTCCATGGAACTACTCCAAATGAATAGAGTAGTACCGGGACGGCAAGCATGTTCGTTGCAGATACTTTGTTCCTCGCCGACAGTTCGGAAGACCAAATCTGTCGGATGAGACGTTTGTATCTGCTTCAGAGAGTATCCTTTATATATGTCACATCCTGAATGCGGCTCTGTGGCACGTCCAGGTATGTATATGTCTCTCCAGCGCAAAGATGTCGTATGGCGCTTCTATCAAGGAGCTCAGGATCTTCAGGGATGCCATTAAGTTTTCCTCGCTTCAAATAAACCTTTGCGCATTTGTCTAGCCCAAATTCCATTCCAATGTCCTTAGTATATCGTTCGACAATCCCCAGAGCTAGATGCAGTTGCTCTCTGTTTTTAGCATAAATCTTAAGATCGTCCATGTAAAATACATGAGTGACCTTGTACTTTCGATCTGCAGGTTTGCCGCACAAGTACCCGTCGGAATGGCGCAGTGCTAGAGATAGTGGCAATAATGTAAGGCAAAAGAGGAGGGGGCTCATGGTGTCGCCCTGAAAGACACCTCCCTGAAACGTGACCTTGTTAGTTGTCACACGATTTTTGCCAGATGAGATAGTAAATCTGGTTTTCCAAAGCGGAATCAATCTCTCTATGCACCCAACTATTTGAGGATTAACCTTTAAGATTTCCAAAAGACAGATGATGAGTCTATGGGATATAAAATCGAAAGCTTTCCGATAATCAATCCAGGCCATCGATAGGTCACGCTGGTAGAATGCTGCATCTTTTCAGACACATCTATCGATGAGCAGGTTCTCCCGAC
>NC_046659.1:33924070-33942307 GCF_010883055.1 Belonocnema kinseyi
ATACTAAAAGGCAGGATACTAGCAGCCAGGCAGCATAAGATAGCTGTGGCAAGTATCAAGATGGGGGTTGAAGCGAGATCTGAGACATATGTTACGCCTATCCCAGCGGTTATTCTTTCGTATAAGACAGAATTTCAAATATATTGCACCGTTAATTTCGGTTGCAATTTCTTTCAGTATCCTGAGAATTTGATTCATTGAGAGTCATTTGAAATTATTTCAAATTAACATTATTATTTTTAAATGTTATTTTTACAATGTATAAAATATAACGAGTGATAATAAAAATACGATAAACAGAGTTTTTATTGACAGTAAGGAATAACTAATCAATAAGTGACATTGTTGTATTAAATTTGATTAGAAGATTGAATGAACAAGCATTTTTATAAATAAAAAAAATATTTTAAACAGTACGGATAGTGAGATTTGAACTCGCAACCTTACGGTTTCTAGCCAATCGCTCTACTAGGGAGCTAGAGAGGCTTCGAAATACTTTTACACCAGCTTAATTATCATCCGTTCGCAATTTAAAAAATGCTTTTTTTCTCAAAAATTGCTAAAAACTTCGTCTACTTTATTTTTCTCAGAAAACCTCTGACACGTACCTTTTATTAAGGAGAGTACCAATTCAAACAAAAAGTGTACCTAAAGGTCAGCTTGTTAAATAATATAATTTTTTTGTAAATATTAGTATTGACATGTTGTCATATACATTTTTAATTTAACACAAATTATCGGTTAGATTGCATAACAGGGGCGTCACCTTTGTTTTGTTTGAAAACAAACTTTGTTTGGCAACAAACTATTAGAACCTTTAATTGAACGATAAATAAAGCGACTTGGCGGGGCTGGAGTCTAAAGTTATTGTTACTTTTGTTACTACAATGTCTCAAATATGGGTCTGTCACAGTATCAGAATTATCACAAACAATATTTAATAATAAGCAACAATTATAATTATTGCTTATTATAATAATATTATTAAACTTTTACTCGGGTAAAGTCGGTTATACATCATAGCCACGGACTAATTCAAGTGACTAATGGGAGCAGAATGTTATAAGTTAATTCAGCTAATTTACTACGATGCTTGAAACCACCAGTGATGATGTTGTAGGTATACAATTACGAGCGGCCACGAGCGTTAGAGGTGACAACAGTCAACTCTGGATGCTTTCTTAGAGCTACCATCTTGCTTGTTATAATTATAATTATGATTATAATTATTATAATTATAATTATTATTATGATTGTAATGATTATAATTATAATTATTCATATAAATTTTCTGTCTTATCTTACCCTTTTAAATTCCACTAGGAACTATCGATAGATTTATAACTGAAATAGTGAATTAATGACGCGAGAATAATCGATATCAATTAATTATTTTAAAATATTAGATCTGTTTCACTAAAATAATGGGATATTTTCCATGCCTATCTATTGTATATATTGGATCAGTATGCCGGATAGCCACCGACTGCATCTAACACCAGCTAACTGCTAGATACCAGCTGCACCTATCCAAGATGGTTCGGCTCACATACTACTAGGATGCGGAGCAAAACCATCCAGCATGCTAAGGCTAAGCAGAATATGCTGACGATAGCTATCCTTTTTTTCAGTATGTATATATACATATATCTATATTTATGTATGTATGTATGTATGTATGTATGTATGTATGTATGTATGTATGTATGTATGTATGCATGTGTGTGTGTATGTATGTATATAAACTGAAAAAATGGTTAGTTGCAACAAGAAGCTATTTATTAGTAGAGGTGGTATAAGCTACAGTAAATAACCCGTTTTTTGCGGCAAAAAATCGCCGATAGTCCTTCCATGAAGGTTATATTAGTGAGGATAGTAATTGTAGTTACAACAAATAAATGCGTTACATTTACCAACAATTTATCCTCCAAGAAACCAAAGTGGTAAGGGTTACAAGTTTCGTCCCTTGGCGATATTGAAAGAACTAAAACCTGATCAGTGCTGCCAACATTCACATCGACATATTTCGTCATGTTTTCGATGGTCGCTGTTTTAATCTGAACCTTTCCATTTAATGTGTAAACAAGTTGTCCTCACTAACGAGGAATAATATTTCTTTTGAGAATTTATGCGTTACAAAGAAATTAATATTATAAATATAATTGAGAATCGAAATTATTATCACTATTGAATTTTTGTCAAAATAAAGTAAAATAAAAATAAACAAAGTAAAACTACATCAGCTAGGCTCGATCTCAGCATGAACAATTTCCAAAGAGCATTTGAAGCTCGGGTAAAACGGCAGTTAGCTAACCATATTCAAAAGCAAACCGAGCAATGCGAATTAGTATCGTGAAATAATGAGGAGCATGTCATTCCTATGGATAAGCAAGTTGACTATCTGCGCTACGAAACTAAGGAAATTCACTTGACGAATACAGATTTAATTTTGGATAAAATCAGTAATGAAAAGAGCTTCAGAGATCTAAAGCAACACCAATCTCATTTAGAAGCCAATTATTAATGCACGTTCATTTCGTGTGGAAAGATGCCATGCTTCAAAAACCTTCTGATTACAAAATTTTTCGGGTAGTAATAAGAAAAGGCCTATGCAATTCCTAAGGCGTCGAAATATTAAAAGGGTTCAAATCAAATATCTATTTTGAAGATAATTCTCTAACGTTAAAGTATGCGAATGGGCCAGTAAAACTTCATTCAGTAAAAGATAAACCCAAAAACATAAGGGTCTTAACAGATCCGGATAATACAAACAAATGAAATATGCCGCATACGGGGAGTGGGTGAAAACTATATGGATAAAGACCAATTTTTTATTACTATATGGAAGAATATAAAAATATTTATACTGCTGAACTTGAAGAAATGGAAAAGTTATCCGCAAAAGTGATAATGGAAAAATTAGAGGCAATTGATACTCTATACACAAGCTTGTGAGTTAGACAGTCTCATTACAGCCGGTAAAATTCGGCGGTCCAAGAGTCCTTATATAAATCCTTTAGTAGTTGTTACAAAGAAAAATTAACATATACGCCATTGTTTAGATGCGAGAAAATTGAATAACATATTGATCGATGATTTCGAATGTTCAGAGACCATGGACGCAACTTTCCACTGTTGCACAGACACAAAAATCATGGCGACACTTGATTTGGTAATGAGTTTCTGGCAGATTCCTCTTCATTCGGAATCCTGCAAGCACACCGCATTTCTCTTCGAGAAAAAATGTTACAAATTCTACGTAACACCATACAGTCCTAAAAATAGTACCGCCGCCCTCGCCAGAGGACTTGATTTCGCCCTCAGAGGAATAGGATATTTCGCCATGAATTTTGTTGAACACCTTTTATGTATATCTAAGGATGTCAATTAACATTTTGTTCACTTGGATAAGAGTTTTCTAAGGTTAGTTCTTTTGCCAAGAAGTCAAATTTCTCGTGTTTATTCTTATCCTATACGATATTGAACCTGACCAATAGAAGCTTAAAGCAATCGAAGAATATCCCCGACCTAAAACTGTTAAGCTTACGAGGCTTTTTAGGTCTCATTATTTTTTCAACCAAATTTTCCAAAGACAAGGCCAAGAAAATTATACTTATTTTAGAGCTTCTGAAAAATGATGTAATGTGGCAATGTTCCTTTAATACAGCTAAAGCTTTGCAACTTTAAGGAGAAGGACTCAAAAAGATACATAATCCAAGATGGGTTATCATTATACCTCGTAGACAAACAACCTGGAGAACTATTATCGATCGATTTTTACGGAAATTTTCCCGTAACCAGAGGAGGATTTAAATACACCCTCTCTACCATCGATACGTTCAGTAGGTTTATGAAATTCTACCCTATGAGTAGGGAAACCACTATAAATTGCATTAGCGAAAATCTGTGAAGATCAGTACCCTAGTTATGGAAAACCGGATAAAATAATATGTGATCACGAAACCCAATTCACTTCTAAAAATTGGATTGATTGCCTCAAACAAGCGGATATTAAATTAGTTTTTCATCTATACGCCACTGTAACACAAGGCCCTCATGCATTTGGGAAGAATTGTTGAAAGTGCCCAGAAAACCACCGGAGATCCCACACGATCGGAAGAACGAATTAGTCCGGGAACGTATCGTCCTGAAGGGCCAAAAGAGACACGAAATATTCGAAACAAACACGCAAAATTATCAAATTGAAAAAAGGATATATTGTCCGCGTCAAACCTCTAAACCTGTCCGATAAGAACTGCAAAGGGATTGCAAAATTTATTCAGATTTACGAGGGCCCCTTTGTAATAAAAAGGATCACACACTCTGGAACATTATCCTTCAGAATCCTATTTCCATCGAGGATAAGAGACAATACCATGCTCCAGATTTGCAAATCTACCTTCGTAGAGAGAAAGAAGCCAGTTCTCTTGCCAGAAACTGAAAAAAGAAATTATATATTTCTTTTTTATATATACGATAACACGTTATGTTTACGCGGATTAGTGCTCTAAATACATATCCGTATATCCAAAAATAGATGTAGCAATAGGAATAAGCAAACATTATAAAAGAAAACAAAAGTTAAATTATTAATAAAAGCAAAAAATACAAATATGAAAGAAAAATGGGTATGTAGTATTACCCCACAAAAATATATATGTATATATGAACTCAAAGGTGCCTGTGCATTGCATGGACCGTACAAATGTGTAGGTCATTAAAATAAGTAGGTTAGTAGATCAAGTATATATTACCATATGTGACATGCGCCATAGAAAGGGGGGTTAATCTAAAAATATCGAAACCGAAGTTTTTATATCTGTAGATAGTTTTTGAGCTTCTCTTTTTAATTAAACCATCGAGAAAAAAATCCGATCGTTATTATTGTCAATAATTTATTTTTTAGGTACCCCAGAAATCGGGCTATGGTTCGTGAGCTCGAGATTCCGTAAAACAACTCCTACCACTTACCACTGCATCTATGCCTCTCTTATATATTCCTCTTCCGCCAGCCGCATCTACGACCTATCTCTTTTTGTGAGAATGAGGTTTTAAGTGGAGAGGGAAGATTTAGTGAGTCTTCCCTCTCTCCTAAAAGTCGCATCTATCAGGTGGACTTCTAACGCTCGTCCTGAAAAATCTCACTTTTCAGAGTAAGCTCCCTTTCTTTGGCAAACGTCACATATGTCGCATGGGTCGATTTAAATATGTCCGTCTGTATGTCACATTCACACAAATTTTCAATTTTTATTTTTGTTTTGTCTACCAACAGCTACCTCAATATAGCCTTCCCCTAAAAGCCGAACACGACGAAACTCATGGTTCCTTACTTTAAGGGCACACAAACGAAGTTTTACGTTAAAAAAATGCACGTATGTATCTAAATGGATGAAGAACCCTCAAAAGGATTATTTAATAGTTCCAACATAATAGATCCAAACCTAGAAGAAAAAAAGATTTTAAAAAACTTTCCCAACGCGAAAAAATTTCTCATGGGCCAGCGAAACGTTTTGCTGGCCCCGACATTATCCAAAATGAACTTTATACAGGTGCATTATTTTCGTTTTAATTTGCTCAAATTTGTACAACCAACTTCAACCCCTAAAAACTATTCCCTGTGAGAAAACCACCATGGCGGGGCCAGCGAAACGTTTCGCTGGCCCCGACATTATCCAAAATCAACTTTATATGGGCGCATTAGTTGCGTCTTGATTTGTTCAAATTTGTGCAACCAACTTCAACCCCTAAAACCTATCCCCTGTTGAGCAAACATCATATCAGAACCAGCGCTACGTACAGCTAGTCACGACATTATCCAAAATCAACTTTATGTGGGTGCATTATTTTCGTCTTAATTTGTTCAAATTCGTCGGGCCATGGTGGTTTTCTCACAGGGGGTCATTTTTAAGGGTTCAAGTTGGTTGTACAAATTTGAACAAATTAAGACGAAAAAAATTCACCCATACAAATTTGATTTTGGATAATGTCATGACTAGCAGGGGGTAGTTTCTGGGGGTTGAAGTTGGTTACACAAATTTGAGCAAATTAAGACGGAACTAATGCAACCATATAAAGTTGATTTTGGATAATGTCGGGGCCAGCGAAACGTTTCGCTGGCCCCGCCATGGTGGTTTTCTCACAGGGAATAGTTTTTAGGGGTTGAAGTTGGTTGTACAAATTTGAGCAAATTAAAACGAAAATAATGCACCCATATAAAGTTGATTTTGGATAATGTCGGGGCCAGCGAAACGTTTCGCTGGCCCTTCCATGGTGGTTTTCTCACAGTATGTAGCTTTTAGGGGTTGAAGTTGGTTGTACAAATTTGAACAAATTAAAACGAAAATAATGCACCCATATAAAGTTGATTTTGGATAATGTCAGGACTAGCGGTACGCTGCGCTGGCCCCGCCAGTGTTTTTCTGATAAATTAGGTCCTTCCGGTGATGCACAAATTCTAATTTTGATTACAAATTTAAACAAATTCTGCACTAAATATATGGCTGAAAAAAGTTAAATTTGCGTGGGTGTTGGGGCCAGCGAAATGGTCCTGTGATGAGCTTGAGGATGTGTCTTTTTCCTACAAGGAGATAAGTAATATATTATCGTCGAGCTCAAATTTAACAGAATCTCTAATGATAAGTTGAAGAAAAAATGGATACCAGACTTGTTCGAGCCATTCAGGTACTATAATTATGCCTACTGCTTTCTCTCGCTTACTTTTGTTTAAAGTTTTTAGAATTTGACCAAATGGTGGAAATGCATAAAAATGTAGTTGGGTTCAAGGAAAAGTAAAGGTATCAACCTGGTTTGCTCGTGGTTCCGGCAGGCATGAACAGAATTGTTCACATTTTGAATTTTGAATATTAGCAAATAGGTCTATTTCTGAATAGCCGAAAAAACTACAAACTGTTTTAAAATGTTCATCATTTAATCCCCATTCTGTCTCGTCGTTTTTTATTCTCGATATTTTGTCTGCGATTCTGCCCACCGCCAAATTGCTTTTGCTATCCTATTCAAAATTTGGTACCTCACGCTCCTCATTCTGTTAACGTATGCTATGGCCGTGGTGTTGTCTATCATCAGAAGGTTTACATTTTTCTACGGCACCCATAGATAATAAAGCATCTATTGCATGTTTAATATTTTTACTCTCTTCCTTACAGTAAACGCGCTGTTTAGGGGAAAATTTCTGTTCGATTTTTTGAATAATTTGGATTCTATAACCTTCTAAATAATTAAGTATTCGGTAAGATGGGCGAATTTGATTGTATTCGTTGAATCTCGCTCTGCCTCGCCCTTGATTTTGAGTTGGACTTCAGTAACGGCCTGATTAACTGAGGAGTGATCTGTTTCCTCTTAGGCTGTTGAAGTTTAAAGCTGTATTGCTTCCAAGACTTGCCTTATTTCTTTTGGCAAAGTTGAAATGAAGAAACTTATTCTTGACTTAGTGTGCCCGGGCATAAGATCAGCAAGTAATATGCCCTGCGTAATAGTAATTTAATTGAAAAAGATATGAGAAATTATGATTATAAACATTATGCGATTATGGAGTCAAGAACTACTTACCGAGTCAAGCAGTAGTTTAAATATGTATTTTCTGTCTATTTCAGCCTCTTTCTGAATAATCAATTCGACTATCTGGCCTATAGCTGCTAAAGCTGGAGCTGCGGTTTGTTGGCGATTTAACATATATAAATTCCTTGTCTTTGCTTATTTGGACCTCTTTTGAACAAGCTCTGGATTCATCAGAGGAGCTGGTATTCGTGCTACGCTGCCGTAAAGATCCTTCAATTCTCGGCGCTCATTTTTCCTTAGGCCTTTGTTGAAATAATATTGCTATCGATTAGTTACTGGGGAGTGCATTTTATCTTCAGGTGCTTGCGCAGTCGTTGGAGCCAAACCCATTCTTCGCAAAAAATCCTCATTAAGAGGGTGTTCAGTTGAATGAATGACGGCTGCAGATTTGGCCGCATCGGTGGCCTCTATGTATTGAAAAAGAATTTTGTGTACATGAAAATTATAATTTTATTTTTTAAACTGTTAGGATCACCGCTTTAATATAAGTAGGCACTTCAGCTAAGCCACGATACAATACAATATTATGTTTTCTTCTATTATGAGTTTAGATTAGAGATGTTTAGATTCTTGCGTCAGCGCGTCGAGAAAGACTGCGATCACGTAACTCATACCAAATTGTAACACAAGGAGAAAGGTCTGCGCATGTTTTCTGTATACTTAAACGCATTATTTTTGCTTTTCTCTACATGTCGAGGTCTTCCTGCGATCATGCAAGATTTAAAAAATAAAAATCAGGAAAGATTAGATTGAGAAAAGTTACTGCAAACGCTTTCCTTTGTTATAATGTGTTTGTTTTATTACCAAAGCGAGATTCTTACGCAATTTTTGTCGGCAACGATATTACTTACCTTCCATTTTAGGATCGTCTTCATCGTCCTTGATGGTGAACTGTGGGGGTAAGCTGTCCTCATCAGTTTGAGACTCATCTGCCTCCAATTCCTCTTTCCCCGATGAATCTCTCTCTGTTTGGACCACGTTTCCGCGTTTAGCCTTCAAAATTACTCGATTTTGGCAAAAGTCGTTCTCTTCCTCTACTTTACTTTTCTTCCCTTTCTTATTGAGAAGCTGGTCTAGTTTTTCTTGGGAAATTTTTAATTGATCCGTCAACTCTCCAATTTCTTGATCCTCTGTGCTTTTTCGTTTAGACATTCTCTATTACAATAGACATATCACTTGAAAAACACTATACCCACAAGACGCGTCTGCTTACTAACGCAATAAAAAAACGAATGAAGATATAGGAGGTATGGGCGCGGAAGTTGAGGAGTCGGCGGCGAGCTTTTTCGGTTTCCTATACTCTATACAGCGTGACATCTAGCGGACGTCAAGAATACTGCAATTTGTAATCTTGAGAATGAAGAGACTGCTATATAATTGCTTTCTTCCAGATAAGACATCCGTTAAATACGCAAAAGATGCAGGTATATAGGTGACATTTGATATGGGGATTTGTGCCAGGCATCCTGATTTGACTATTGCTTCCTGATAGAAGATACTTTCAACTAAAAATTCCGGCCTCTATTTGTTTAATGCGTAAAAGCTTCTAGAAAATTCTAGGAATTTCTGATGACGTAATAGAATAATATTGCTCAATTCTGTGAAGGTAGAATTTGCGAAAAGCAAGTTTTAAGGTTATCACATGCATGGCTCAAGGCTAAATGAGAAAAGCAACATTCCGATGACGTCACGACATCCTGTATTGACTATTACTTTGCTTTATTGCTTCCTTCCAGATAATACTTCAACTAAAAAATACCTGCCTGTGAAAAACATTATTCAAAAGCCTATCTTTTCTATTTTATACATATTTAATGAATGTTACAAAAGAAGAAGAGGGGAAATGGAGAAGGAGGAGTATAACAGGAGGAAAAAAGAACATGAGAAGATGCTGGAAATAAAAAGACAGAGGGGAAAGGAAGAATATAAAGCAGAGATAGAAAAAGAGATCAAAGAAGGTAGGGTGTGGGATGTGATAAATAGGGATAGAGGGGAAAGGAAGGGCGTTAACGAAGAAATAGGAATGGAGGAATGGACGGATTATTTTAAGGAGAGCAAAATAAGATCAAAGGGGAAAAGTGTAGGATAGTCCAAGGAGAAATGGCGGAAGGGAACGAGATAACAAGAAAAGAAGTGGATGAAGCAATAAATAGGTTAAAAAGTAACAAGGCGACGGAAGAAGATGGGATGGAGAACAAAGCGATGAAGTTTGATGGAGAAGGGATTAGGGATGGGATGTGGAAGATCTGCAACAAGATATGGAAAGGGGAAGGTTGTCCGGAAGAGTGGACGACGGGACTGGTGGTACCGCTTGTCAAGAAAGGGGAAGGAAAGAAGGTATAGGAATACAGAGGGATCACTCTCATGTCAGTCGGCTATAAAATATATGCAGAAATCTTAAGAAATAGGTTGGAGAGTCAGGTAGAACAAAAAGAAAGTATCCCACATAATCAGACGGAATTTAGAAAAGGAATGGGAACTATAGACAACATCTACGTACTTAATTATTTAGTTAACAGAAATTTGGGGAGAAAGAAAGGGAGACTAGTCGCTGTGTTCGTGGATTTCAAAGCAGCATTTGACTCAGTGCATAGAAAAGTACTATGGCAGGCAATGAAAGAGAGGGGCGTAGAGGAAAAGTTAGTGGAGAGGATAAAGGAAATTTTTACTGAAACCAGGATTAGGGTGAAAATAGAAAAGAAAAAAGGGCAGGTTTTCTGGACAAGACGAGGTCTAAGGCAAGGGTGCCCTTTGAGTCCGTTACTATTTAGTATCCTATTGGCAGACATAGAGGAGAAGCTAAAGGAGAAAGGGAAAGGAGGAACGGTTTTGGGTAATAGCAAACTATACTCTCTAGCATACGCGGACGATGTAGTTCTATTAGCAGATAATGAGAAGGGGATGATCCTAATGATTAGAATCTTCGAAGAGTATGTGGGAACAAAAGAGCTGGCGGTGAACGTAGATAAGACAAAAGTGATGTGTTTCAGAAATAGAAAGAGCAAAATAAATTACGTTTGGAGGATGAACGGACAAAAAGTGGAAATTGTGGAGGAGTTCTGTTACCTAGGTTTTTGGTTTGAGGCAGAAGGAGGAAACGAGCTGCAGGTGAGGAAAAGAATTGAATGTGCGAGTAAAGTGATGGGTCAAGTATGGGGTATAGGAAAGAGAAGGTGAACAATGAAGCGAGTGGTAATGTAGGAAATTCAAAATGGGAGGTAGAAAGGAAAAAAATGAGAAGGGTGTGTAATATTCGAGAAGAGGTTATGGAGTGGCAGGACAAAGAGTTAGAGCTATTGGTTAAACAAGGAGAAGACAGATGTGGATACGAAATGGAGTCATGGGCACATGTATTAGAGAGATGTACAGGAGAGGAAGAGGAACAGTTGAGTGTGGATGAGTGTGTAAGATGGATCTTGGATGGCAGTGGATAGGGAGTGATGTGGATGAAGAAATTGGATAAAGCAAGGGAAAGTAAGGGAGTAGGGCCGAGCCAAACGGGTGATCCTGAAAAAGGACAGAAAAAACGAAAATTGTTTTCAATATCGTGGAAAATGCATTTTTTATAGTAAGAGGAAACGGAAGCCCTTGGAAGCTCGCTCATTTTAGGAATTAATATCACTACTGTTACTATTGTTTATCCTACGTAATGCGAAAGAGTAGAATATAAGTAGTAGTTAAGTTAGACTAAGGATGGAATTGTAAATATATCTACAGGGAGCGGAGGCCCTCAAACCCGTAAAAGGGAGAGATTAAACACATACATACATATTTTAAATTGGAAATGGACCTTCATACTCAATTTTTTTATGTATTTTTTTTTGTTTTAGCAGAAAATTAATCCTTTTGGTTTAAAATCGATTTTTTTCCGTTAAAGATTGAACTATTTGGGAACGAATTGATCTGTTTTGATACAGTATTTAGAAATTCAGGATTTTGTTGAAAATTCGTCATTTTTGGTAAAAAAATTAACTGCTTAATTAAAATTTCATATTTTTTTCGAGTATTCTATGATTTTGTAAAAAATTCCTTTTTCGGTGAAAAATTAATTTATTTAAGAGAAACGTCGATTATATCATTTTTGATAGAAAATGATATTTCAAAAAATGGATATTCTTTTGTTAAAAATTAAATTCTTTAACTAAAAATTTAACTATCCCACTTTCGGTGAAACACTGAAATCTAGAATTAAAAATGGATATTTTTGGGTTGAAATTTAATTGTTTGTTGTTAAATATTAATTCTTTTAAATAAAAAGAAATTATCCTATTTTTGGGTTTATATATTTATATCTTAAATTAAACATTTATTTTCTTTAGTAGAAAACTCTAAAATTTGTTTAAAAATTGATCTTTTTGATTAAGGATTCAACTATTTTATTAAAAATTTAACTACACAATTTTAGGATGAAAAAGTATAGTTATAATTGAAAATTAATTTTTGTAGTTGAAAATCTTTTTGGTAGAAAATTAATTTTCTTCGTTAAAATCATATCTTGTTTATTGAAGATTCAACTATTTTCTTGATTTTTTGGTTTATTAAAAATTAATGTCTTCAAAGAAAATTTTCATTATATCATTGTTTGTTAATAACAAATCTTATTCTAAATACTTTTTAGAATATTGTCCTTAATTAGTTTCAATTCACCTGACCCGAAAGCCAACAACTTACATTAACAATTTTTACAAAATTCTGTTGTTTATTTTAAAAAAATGTTTTTAATAGAAAATTAATCTTTGTGATTGAACGTTCATCCTTTATGTTAAAACCTCTATTGTTTGGTGTCAAATTCATCTGTTTTAGTTAAAATTTGAAATAATCTGTTGAAAATTTAATTTTTTATTTAATATTAACTTTTATAAACTAAAAACTCAATTATTCAAATTTTGTTTAAAATTTGATATTTTTTATTGAAACTTCATCTTTTTAGTTAAAAATTATTTTATGGGTGAAAATTTAATCTGTTTTTTATTTTTATGAACATAGATGTCCAAATTCAGTTTTTTTGTCTTAGATCGGAAAAAACTTCTTGCATAATATATTATAAATAAATTGTAATCGCTGAGAGATTCTGCTAAATAATGTGTAGAAGCTGACTGATTTTAAGGGAATTCTATTTTATTTTAAATACTTTTTATATTATTTTTCTTGCATTGCAAATTAATTGAGTGGAAAATTTTATTCTTTGTTAAAAAAAATTTTAATAGAAAATGAATCTTTGTGATTGAAACTTCATATTTTTTGTTAAAACTTTTACTATTTGGTGTCAGGTTTATCTGTTTTAATTAAAATTGAATATAATCTGTTTAAAATGTCCTATTTTGTATTGAAACTTGATCTTTTTTAGATAAAAATTGAATTGTTTGTTTGAAAATTCCCGTATTTTGTTGAAAAATTGTGTTTCTTGTTAGAAATATAAAACTTCTCTTTTGAAAATTCATCTTTTTGATTGAGAATTCAACTATTTTGTTGTAAGTTCCTTTTTAGTTGATCAAAAAATAATTTCTCGCCGACCATTGGGTGATAATGAAAGTGCCCATACATCCCTATATTATGTATCTGTTGCTGAGGTTTTCAAAATTATGTTTTTATAAAATAAAGATTGAGTATTTGGCAAAATTTTCGGCACATATGAAGACCTGATACATCCATAAAACTGAACATAATTCATCCAATCCCACATTTCTTAAACCATATATTATTTAAAAGCATATAAAACATTGGAAGCCTATGTATTTTATGCAGCTGTTTTGTGGTGAAGGTGAAGTGCAAGGAGTTTAATGGTACTTTTCTGATATTGAGTAAAGTTAGTGTAACACTGTGTGTTTTTAGTTATACGTTAATGTTTTAGTTATTATTTTCATTCAATATAAACATTAACATTAAGTATTTTCCTGTGAAGCATGGAATTTTTAAATTAAAATTAAAATTATTTCTTGAAAAAAAGATCCTACTCCATCTTCACTCCATTGGGAATTGAACCACAAAAAATCTGATTTCCGGTCAGGTGCTTTTCCCATTAAGCTATTAGAGGGATCAGAATAAGAACTCTTAATTCAAGAACATAGTGCTAATTTTTAGCTAGCTGTTAATGGTACAAGTAATTATTTTCAAATTTCTAAATTTATCTGCTATATCATCAAAGATTGTACTTTACCGACAGTAGATCAACCCTCCAAACAATGAAGGCAGAAGAATCTACACAATATCGATCAAATTAAGAATCTTCAATAACAGAAAATGCTTAACGTCTTAATAAGACTAGATGGAAAATAATATTTTAAAATTAAAATTAAAATTATTTCTTGAAAAAAAACGTGTTATGGTGTAGTTTTTTTTCAAGAAATAATTTTAATTTTAATTTAAAAATATTATTTTCCATATAGTATTATTAAGACGTTAAGCATTTTCTGTTATTGAAGATTCTTAATTTGATCGATATTGTGTAGATTCTTCTGCCTTCATGGTTTGGAGTGTTGATCTACTGTCGGTAAGGTACAATCTCTGATGATATAGCAGATAAATTTAGAAATTTGAAAATAATACCATGGAATTTGTTATAAAATTTTATTGCTGATACAAAATGCGGTAGCAACGTATTGAGATTTTGAGGTTAATATTACATTTTGCAATTCAAGAGCCTTGGGGTGATTGCTAGAGAGATTGATCAGCAACCTGGATCGGAGCAGTGTTGCGGAAAGAACGTGTTATTTACTTAAATAGCACGAGAATTCTGGATCAATTTGAAAAATCTCTATTCCTTCCATACACTACTCCTTTCCCCTGCCGAGTGAGTCACGCCTACCCCAAAAGGGAAATGGCTTAATGGTGTAATAATAATAATTATAAAGAGCGAACTGCTTGCAGTTGAAAAATTTATCGAAAAGACGTAGGATAAAAATATATTTTTTATTTTAATCCTGACTAAAATAGTTTCTGTTTTTTCACCAAAAATTTTACAAATTTGAATGCAATTTTTGTAAAATTTGTATGAAAAATTTTACAATCAATTTAGCAACATTTTTGCACGCGCATTATGATAATCAATTTCTTATCAGTAAAAAAACAGACGTAATAAGCTTGTTTCCACTCGGTAAACGCTCCCCTGAAAATCTTGGTCAAGTATCCCCTTTAAAATATTTCTTTGCAATCGAACTAATAATTATTTAAATTTATTTATTAAAAGTAACACTTTAAACTAATAAATATTTGAAAACTTATCATGTAGGGTGAAGGTATTGTGAAAAATGTGGTTCATGGAAGTAGTTGGAGGGGAAAGGTGTTATAACTGTTTTACAGAAAAATAGTCTTTTGACTTAAAAGTTTAAGGATTGGGACACATTTTTTGATTTCCTAACTGAAAATTCTTTATTTGTTGAAAATTCGTTTTTCTAGATGAAAAGTTAATAGTTTTAGTGGAAAACTCATCTCGTTGGTTAAAAAAATGTACTATTTAAAAAAAAAAAAATTTTCGGAAATAAATTAAGGTTTTGTGCGAAAAAGTAACTTTTCTACTTTTGGTTTAAATTCAAATCTCTTATGGAAAATTAACCTTTATGATTGAAAATTCGTATCCGTATTTTTGTAATGCATCTCTTGGCAGCACCTGCATTCTTTGAAATATCAAATGTTACATTTCATATCGAAAATCCATATTTGCAGGTTAAAAATTCAACTACTTTGTTGAAAATTTACATAGTTTGCCGAAAATTCATCTCTGGTACAAAATTTAAATAATTTGTTACAATTCTTTTTTTTAAGATGTTCACCACCACGTTTTTATTGGGAATTCTTTTTTTTTAATGCTACTCTTTTTTGTTAAAAATTAATCTTTATTGATTGAAAATTTGGCCATTCAATTTAAAATTTATATTTGTAGGTTGGAAATTTAAGTATTTGGTTAAAAGTTAAACTATTCGGTTGTAAATGCAAATCTTTCATTAGAAAGCCAAATTAAAAAAAAAACGTTTACACTGAAAATGAAAAAGTTTAATTTTCAGTTTTAAAAAATTAACGAATTTTCAACCAAATAGTTACATTTTCATCCAAACACCTAACATTTTAACAAAATAGTTAAACTTTTAAATAAGTAGATAAATTTTCAACCAAAAACTAAATAATATGATTATTTTAAAACATTAACAGCTGAATTTAACCAAAAACTGCATTTCAAGGAAATTTTTAAGTTTTTAACCAGAGATAAATTTTTTACTAAAATAATGAATCTTCAACGAAAAAAAAAACATTTTAAAAGGTCTTTTAACCTTAAAACAATTAGAGAAATGTTCAGAAAAAAGATTAATTTTCAACCAAAGAAGGAAAGAATTTTGAACAAAAGAATTAAATTTCCAAATAAAATGATGAATCTTTAGCACAAAAAATATCTATTTTCACTCATTTAGTTTAAGATTTAACCAAGTAGTCGAATGCAAACAATTTTCAGTTAAGACAGAAAAAAATTCAACTAAATTTTTGAATTATTTCAACAAAAAATGTCAAAAAACTGTTCCCTTATAGTTTAAAAGTCAAGTAATTGGTTGAAAATTCATCTTTTTTGTAAAACATTCATCTTATTGGTTAAAAATTAATCTTTTGAACATAGAATTTATTTTACAACGAAACAAAAGTTCTCTTAAAATTTAATCTAAAAATAACATCATTCCTTTCCTGATCGATTCAGCGACTCGAAGTGCAGAACCTACCTGATGTTAAATGGGTTCGATCTCCTTTGAAATAATTTTCATAACACTGTTAGTAATTCGTCTTTTTTAGTAGAAAATTAATCTTCTTGTTTGAAAATTCATCTTGCTGATTGAGGATTCAATCATTTTTCGGACAATTCATATTTTTTCAAAATTAATTTATTGAAGTGAAAATGTATTATTTTATTATTTTATTTTTAAATTTATTATTTTTTAAAATTACTTTCTATAATGGTAAAATTTATTTCCATTACTTTTGGTTGTCAAATGATATTTTTTAGATAAAAATCATATATTTGTTTGCAACTTTCTAGATTATGTAGAAAACTGGTAATTTTTGGTAGAAAAGTAATATTCTTGGTTGAAACTAATATTTTTCATTAAGGGTTCAATTTAAAAAAAAAATCCTTTTCAGATTGTCAAAAACCAATTTCTTTAAAAGAAATTTCGATTCCAATATTTTTGTTGCAAATTGATATTTCAAATTGAAAATTGACTTTTTTTACTTAATAATTCAATTTTTTTTAATTTGTCTGTTTTGTTAGAAAATTAATCCTTTTAGTTTAAAGTCGATCTGTTTTCGTTAATGATTGAACTATTTGGAAACAAATTCATCTGTTTTCATTAAGTATTTGGAAATTCAGAATTTTGTTGAAAACTCGTCATTTTTGGTAGAAAAATAAACTTCCTAATTGAAGTTTCATCTTTTTTGCGAGGATTCTATAATTTTGTTAAAAATTCCTTTCTCTGCGAAAAATTAATTTATTTAAGAGAAAATTCGATCATACCATTTTTGATAGAAAAATGATATTAAATAAAAATGTATCCTTTTTTGTTAAAAATTTAATTTTTTTAAACCGTCTTTTTCAAGTAGAAAATTAATATTCGCGGTTGAAAATTAATCTTTTTCATTGAGGGTTCAATTTTTTTTAATTCCTTCATAGTCAGCTAAAAATTAATTTATGTAAGATAGAATTGGATTATACCATTTGTGATAGAGAATTGATATTTAAAAGTAAACATTGATCTTTTTTAGTTGGAAATTAAACCTTTCGTTTGAAAAAGCACATATTTCGATACAAATTCAGGTTTTTGGTAGGAAATTAGTCTTCTTGGTTGAAAATTTATCTTTGTGATAAGGAACAAAACTATTACGTTGCACATTCCGTTTCTTGTTAAAAATTAAATTCTTTAACTAAAATTTTAACAATCCCACTTTCGGTGAAACATTGAAATTTCGAATTAAAAATTGATATTTTTTTGGAAGTTCAATTATTTGTTTCAAACATCGTCGTTTTTATATAAAATTAATGTTCTTGGTTGAAAATGTATCCGTTTGTTTGAAAGTTCAACTGTGTATTGTCAAATTCATCGATTTTGATAAATTTCAACTAATTTGTTGAAAATTTAATTGTTTGTTGTTAAATATTAATTCCTTTAACTAAAAAGGAATAATCCTATTTCTGGTTCTGTATATTTATATTTTTAATTAAAAAATTTTCTTTTTTAGTTAAAAACTCCACTTTTTGTTTGAAATTTAATATTTTTGGTGGAGGATTCAGCAATTTTATTAAAAATTTAAATGTACATTTTTAGGATGAAAAGTTATTTTTATAATTGAAAATTAATTTTTTTAGTTGAAAAATCGTCTTTTTGGTAGAAAATTAATTTTCTTTGTTAAAATCTTATCTTGTTTATTGACGATTCTACTATTTTCTTCAGTTTTTCTTTGTTTATTAAAAAATGTATGTATTTAATCTCTCCCTTTTACGGGTTTGAGGGCCACCGCTCCCTGTACATATATTTACAATTCCATCCTTAGTCTAACTTTACTACTACTTATATTCTACTCTTTCGAATTACGTAGGATAAACAATAGTAACAGTAGTGATATTAATTCCTAAAATGAGCGAGCTTCCAGGACTTCCGTTTCCTCTTACCATAAAAAAATGCATTTTCC
>NC_046659.1:33942407-33944222 GCF_010883055.1 Belonocnema kinseyi
GAAGAATATAAAGCAGAGGTAGAAAAAGCCATCAAAGAAGGTAGGGTGTGGGATGTGATAAATAGGGATAGAGGGGAAAGGAAGGGCGTTAACAAAGAAATAAAAATGGAGGAATGGACGGATTATTTTAAGGGTCTATTAGAGGGGGAGCAAAATAAGATCAAAGGGGAAAAGTGTAGGATAGTCCGAGGAGAAATGGAGGAAGGGAACGAGATAACAAGAAAAGAAGTGGATGAAGCAATAAATAGGTTAAAAAGAAACAAGGCGACGGGAGAAGATGGGATTGAGAACGAAGCGATGAAGTTTGGAGGAGAAGGGATTAGGGATGGCATGTGGAAGATCTGCAACAAGGTATGGAAAGGGGAAGGTTGGCCGGAAGAGTGGACGATGGAACTGGTGGTACCGCTTGTCAAGAAAGGGGAAGGAAAGAAGGTAGAGAAATACAGAGGGATCAGTCTCATGTCAGTCGGCTATAAAATAAATGCAGAAATCTTAAGGAATAGGTTGGAGAGTCAGGTAGAACAAAAAGAAAGTATCCCACATAATCAGACGGGCTTTAGAAAAGGAATGGGAACTATAGACAACATCTACGTACTTAACTATTTAGTTAACAGAAATTTGGGGAGAAAGCAAGGGAGGCTAGTCGCTTTGTTCGTAGATTTCAAAGCAGCGTTTGAGTCAGTGAATAGAAAAGTACTATGGCAGGCAATGAAAGAGAGGGGTGTAGAGGATAAAGGAAATTTTTACTGAAACCAGGATTAGGGTGAAAATAGGAAACAAAAAAGGGCAGGTTTTCTGGACAAGCCTAGGTCTAAGGCAAGGGTGCCCTTTGAGTCCGCTACTATTTAGCATCCTATTGGCAGACTTAGAGGAGAAGCTAAAGGAGAAAGGGAAAGGAGGAACGGCTTATGGTAATAGCAAACTATACTTTCTAGCATACGCGGACGATGTAGTTCTATTAGCAGATGATGAGAAGGGGATGAACCTAATGATGAGAATCTTAGAAGAGTATGTGGGAACAAAAGAGTTGACGGTGAACGTAGATAAGACAAAGGTGATGTGTTTCAGAAATAGAAAGAGCAAAATAAATTACGTTTGGAAGATGAACGGACAAAAAGTGGAAATTGTGGAGGTCTGTTACCTAGGTTTTTGGTTTGAGCCAGAAGGAGGAAACGAGCTGCAGGTGAGGAAAAGAATTGAATATGCGAGTAAAGTAATGGGCCAAGTATGGGGTATAGGAAAGAGAAGGTTCAAGAACGATTAGAGAATGAGGGTCTGGTTGTTTGATGCGTTGGAGTGGGCGGTGTTGTGTTATGGTGTGGAAATCTGGGGATGGAAGGAACATAGGAAAGTAGAGAGTATGGATGAGCGATTCCTGAGGTGGGTAATGGGGGTTAGCTGGAGTTGCCCAGGATATATGTTAAAAGAAGAGTTAGGAAGAGAAAATATGGTTACTAGACAAATTAAGAGAGCATGGAGGTTTGAAGAGAAGCTAAAAAGGGGAGAGGGAAGTAAAATTGCACAAGCATGTTTCGGTGAAATTCGGAACAACGAAGCGAGAGGTAATGTGGGAAATTCAAAATGGGAGGTAGAAAGGAGAAAAATGGGAAGGGTGTGTAATATTCGAGAAGGGGTTATGGAGTAGCAGGACATAGAGTTAGAGCTATTGGTTAAATAAGGAGAAGAGAGATGGACGAAGCTTATAGATTCGATGTACAATAGATGGTATATGATGGTCAAAGGGTTGACGGAACCTGAATATCTGCAAAAAATAAAAAAGGAAGAAAAATGGAGTAGGGTTGTACGGTTCAGAAT
>NC_046659.1:33944322-33964945 GCF_010883055.1 Belonocnema kinseyi
TTAGTACCCAGCTCATCCTTTACCTTTTCAATGGACCCCTTCAACCTTTCAACTAACGAGCCTATTCCCTCCTCTTTTTCATACCTAACCTTCTCCTTTTCCGCCTTTTGTTTAAACTCGTTTAATTTATCTACCCTCCAGATTCTCATCTTCGTGTTTCGTTTGCACCCTTTTTCCTTTCTCCCTCTGCCGCGCTTACTGCCGCCTCTTCTTAGTGTAACTATGACCGGGAAGTGCTCGGACCCTATCTCATTCCATACCTTCACACTCCCCATCATATGCCGCATTCTTCCTTCAGCCAGGATGTAGTCTATTACTCTTGCTCCCTTTCCTATGAATGTGGTCTCCCCTTCCTCATCTCCTTTCATATTGCCATTGCATATAAACCATCCTGTTTCTCCTATCATGTCTAGTAACTTCCTCCCCTCCCTGCCCGTCTCTCTATGTTTGGAGTTCCTTATAAATTCTTCCTTTTCTGCATCCCATAACCCTCCCCCTTGTTCGCCAGTCCATGCATTTAAGTTCCCCCCTATTAAAACCAATTCTTCCTTCTTTTCCTCTATCCACCTACTTATTACTCTCCAGCCTTTCTCTTCCCCTCTTCTTCTGTATACACACACCACTGCTATTTCTACTTTCCCAATTATAATTTTTCTTATCATTGTTCCATCCTTTTCCTCCATGTTCCCATCTTTTCTCCCTTTTACTGCTAATTCTTTTTTCACCCCTAACACAATGCCGCCCATCCTTCCCCCTTTAACGTGTTCCTTTCTTGCTTCTTGCATTGTCAACACATAACCGTTCGGTAACATCTTTTTTATTCCCTTCCAGTCCTTCTCAGCTGCCCAAGTTTCACTCATCATAATCACATCCCAGAATCCTTTGTTCTTGTTCTTCAAACCTGACACATTCCAGAAAGCTATTTTCACGTTTCTCTCTCCCCCTCCCTCTTCTTTCCTCTTTACTTTGTTTCCCCTTTGCCGCTTGAAAACCCCTCTAATTTATTTCTAGCCTCTTTTTCGTCTCCCTTGCCCCTACCTTTCTCAAGACTTTTTCCTTTTTTCCTTAATTCTTCTAATTCTTCATCCCAGCACCATTCCTCCCCATTTATCCATAACCTGTCTCTCCCTATCCATACCATATGGCCCTTTTTCCTCTCTACCCAAGCCCTCTGCTCTATTTGCCATCTCATTTTCCTCTCCCTCCATGTCAGATCTTCTTCAATTCTTTCCCTTCTTCCTCTCAATAATTTTTTTCTCTCCATAATTTTCTTTTTCTCCTCCTCACTACCCACTTTTACTAGAAACGTTCCTTCTTTTCCTTCTTTTGACCCTCCTATTCTCTTGACTCCTTCTACCCTTACCTGCACTCTAATATCTCCAAAAAGATTTGTTATTTCCACTTCTCCTGTTTCACTCTCCACTTTTAATCTCTTGACTACTATGTTATTTTTCCTCTTTGCCCTTTCTTCCCCTTCTAATCTTCTTTCGATCTCACTGAGTCTTTTCTTCATTCTTTCATTCTCACTTCGGACGTTCTTTTCATTCCCTTAAACTATTTCCTCATTTTCTGTTTTTTCCCACATATGCTCATTCCTAATTTCTAGACTGGATACCCGCTCTTCCAACTGCTTTATTTCTCTAGATCTCTGTTCGTCAACCTCTCTCTGTCTATTCTCAATGCTCCCTAGCTTACCCCAAACCTTGTCTTTCGCCTCCTTCCAACGCTTATCCCATTCTTCCCATTTTTCTCTGACCTTTTTCACTCCCCCCCCCTTCTCTAAAGCCTTTAATGAGAGCTTCCAATTTTTCAAACATTCCCCCCCCCCTCCTTCTCTGGTGTTTTCCTTTTAATTCTCACTCTCTTGTTCTCCTGGTCCCTTTCTACCTCATCTTCCCCAGCCACTGTTTTCCTTTTTTCCTCCCCTTCACTGCTAGTCGCGCTTGCCTTTTTTTGCCATTCGTCCAGACTTCTGCTCGAACCCGCGTTGCCTAGCTTGTTAAGGCGTTGTAAATTTGAGGGCCTTCCCTGTTGCTTGCCCGTATCTGAATCCGCTACCCTCCCCACCCGGGTCGACTTCTCGGCACTTTCATCACCGCTGCTGTCACTGCGATCAACGTCACCCATCCCTCCACTTTCAATGCTTTCAGCAACGTCAGCTGTTGCAGCCACTACGGTTTTCTGCTCTGTGCGATCGTCCAGTAACTGTTGCCCTGTGGCGCCAGTTTGTGGACTTCACGTCGTCGGCATCCTACCTTACCCAAAGCTCTGTGACGTTTCCCGCCTTTATTTCCTACCTCTTGCCCCCCCCCCCTGACCAAGCAACTATTTTTTCACTTCTAACCTCAAAAACTTCACACGCTCCAAGTTTTCACTTCAAACCACTCACTTTCACACTTCACACCTTTGCCTTCACTCACCCTTCTTCCTTTACACTCGATCTCTGCACTTTCTGCCTTTTCTGCATCCACTCACCCTTATTTCCTACACCAAAGCCAAAAATACACCACATGACAAAAAGAGTTCTTTCCCGATCGGTACCGGAAACGGAAGCCTGTTTAACAAAAGTTAATGTATTTAAGGAAAATTTTAATTGTAAATTATATTATTTGTTAAAAAATTTTCTTTTAATAGGAAATTAATCTTTGTGATTGAAAGTTCATCTTTCAATATAAACATTTACATTAAGTATTATTCCTGTGATGCATGGAGATTTTTTATAAAATTTCATTGCTGACATAAAATGCGGTAGCAACTTATTGAGATTTTGAGGTTAATATTACATTTCGCAAGTCAAGAGCGAACTGCTCGCAGTTAAAAAAGTAATCAAAAAGAAGTAGGATGAAAACATAAAAAGCTATTTTTTATTTTAATCCTCATCAAAATAGTTTCTGTTTTTCACTAAAATTTTTATAAATTTGAATGAAATTTTTGTGAAATTTTCATGAAAAATTTCAATAATTTTCGATGTATTTCAAACACGGAGTATTTTTTTCGTATTAAGAAAAATGAGTGAAAGCTTAACTTTCGTAAAGTTTTTGTGGTACATTTTCGTAAATTTTCATAGCAAAAATAGTATTTTATAGATTTTCATAGTTATACAAATGATTTACATTAAATTGGCAAAAAGTATCTAATTCTGCGACCAGCAGTTCGCTCTCGTATTGTCAAATTGTTTCCTAACCTCAAAATCTTGAAAAGTTGTTATCGCATTTTACACCAGCAATGGACCTTAATAACAAAACTTAGAACAAATTCCATGCTTCATAGGAATATTACTTAATGTGACTGTTTATATTAATAACAAATAATAGCTTAAACATTAACTTGTAAATTAAAAATATACTAACCCTACCGATAGAAATCTCAGAGTATATGCTAAAGATTCTCAAGGCTCTGAGAAGCTCTGCAAAGTTCTCTGTAGGCACTCAGGTAGCGATATTTAATGGTCCAGATAGCTCGTTTAAATGCTTTGAAGGCTTTAAAAAGTCCTTTCCGAAATTGAAATAAAAATACGTTCATAAATAACAAGCAGAGAGGCTTAAATTGAAAGAAGAATTCGATCATCAATAACAAGCAGACGTCCTGTTCCCAACAGTGATCCAGGAATACGTGCGCATGCTTGAACTGTGTGGCGCTCATTGGCTCTAATTCGTGTACGTATTTAAAAATCAAGTACAGACGCGCACCGTAGCCAATGAGCGTCACTTAAATCCAAGCAACCGCAGATCAAGCCAGCTCCGTTGGGATCATTTAACTTCAAGAAAACGCGTGTAACGTTCCATTACTGTCTAACTCACGGTGACTCACGAGTGTCCCTTTCGCACGCGTTTAGCTATCAAAGAACGAGCAATCGTGACAATTTTTTCAATATTTTTCAACTCTGTCTAACCCATTCACAACTCGTGTCTCATGAATATAGCAATGAAAATTGAGTAGTGTGACAATCGGAATCGACCATATCGTCTAGAGATTTCATATTAAGGATGCTATCGTTTTCTACAGATCATTTCGTTTTACAGCTCGCAAAAGTTCGCTTTCGTTGTCAAGCGGTAAAGCTTGACATTCATTCTTTTTCCATATGCTAGGTCCGTCAACCTCTCTATGAGTATTATGTAATAAGATACAATACACAATTTCGAGACTCGAGAGAGTGATTATAGACAGCATGAATTTGAGATGAAGAAAATACGATTTGAAAACATTTTCTAGAATTTTACAAATAAATCAGCTCCATAAATAGTGGAGTTGACTAAGAAACGTTGAAATCATCTTTCACATATTAGAGTAATCTGCTTAAAAAAAGATTTAATTTACTTACTTCAAACATGAAAATAAAGCATCATAAATAACAAAAATAAATTCAGCAGTATTAAAACTTAATGCAAGGAAACTGTGAATCAAACATTAGCAAAACTGATAAAGTGACCACGTGAACATCTACTTTCTGGAACATTTAAATCCAAATTTAGTCAAATAGAAATTAAAAATCCAAAGTTAATATAGTTTCTACAAATCGAGAATGGTATATTGCTTTCTGAACAATGCCAATAGCTTTTTAAGAAATCCTTTTAAAAACAGTGGGTTACTGTTACAGATTTAGAATTAATACCAGGTAGCCTCGTCGTATTAAATCAACTATTTTGAGATGAACGCATAATTTGATAGCTCTTGTTAGAATTTACGTACTTGCAATAAAGTATCATGAATGGTAAGAATAAATTCAACCATATTGAAATTTAGTGTAAGGAAACTGTGAATCAAAGATAGGGAAAATGATAAAGACATGGACATTTACTTTCTGGAACTCTTACATCAAAATTTAGTGATATAAAAAAATTTTAAAATACAAAAATAACATAGTTTATAGAAATAGAGGATGATATATTGCCATCTAGCTAACTAATTTAGTCTAGAGATCATAAAAACCAGACCATAAAAATCTACCTCACCGATATTCTACAGCTGTTGTGGCTGGTTCGTGCTGTATTTCCAAAATATTCTTAATGACGACATCAAATTGTACTGCGCCATTTTATTCGTAAACAATTTCAAGGTTATTTTCAATTTCACATTACTCTTTTTACGCTGTAAAAATGTTATCATCAAACGTATATAGACATGTCGATTATAATTTAGAAACTTCTAGAACAATTAGAGAAAGGGAGTTATATATTAAAGAATTTTTTAAATAAAAATAATTTTCTAAAATTTTCAAGAATGTAGAAGGGCTTGCGATTGAGCGACTCAAATCCAGTTACAAATATCAAAGCATACCTCAGCAAATGAATTACATCATATAATAAGTTTTATATGAATCTTGGACAATGTCAACAGATTCTTAAGAGGTTTTTTTACAAACAGTGAGTTACTATGACAGATTTAGTATTAATACCAGGTATTCCCGTTGTATTGAATCAAATATTTTGAGATGAACGTATAATTTGAAAACTCTTGTTAGAATTTACTTACTTGCAATAAAGTAGCATAAATGATAAGAATAAATTCAGCAAAATTACAACTTAGTTTAAGGAAACTGTCAAACTCTTAAGTCAAAATTTAGTGATATAAAAAATAAAAATACAAAAATTATACAGTTTTTCTAGAAATCGAGGATGATATATTGCTTTCTAGCTAACTAATTTAATTCAGAGATCATAAAAACCAGTCCATAGAAACCTACCTTACCGATATTCTATAAATGTAGTGGTTAATGCTATGTTTCCAGAATATTCTGAATGACTTCATCGAATTCATGCTACGCAATTTATAATTTTTTTGTGAAAACTTCAAGGTTATTGTAAATGGCGCATTACATTTTGCGATGTTAAAAAATTATATCCGCACGTTTCGATTATAAATTAGAACCTTCTAGAGAATTTCAACGAAGAGAGGATATATTAATAGATAAATCATATGCAGCAGGTATAGTTTATGGAGAAAGAGAGATGGAGAGAGAGGGATAGAGAGAGTTATGTATTAAAAAAAATTTTAATTCTTAAATAATTTTGTAAGATTGCAGAAGAATTGGCGATTGAGTGACTCGAAAAATGGAAACAGATTCTTAAGAGGTCCGAGTACACACAGTTGATCACTGTAAAAGATTTAGAATTTTATATTGATATAGATAGGATGTCAAATCAGCCATTTAAGATTCAATTTACTGACTTGAAACAATACTATCTAATGCAAGGACACTGTTAATAAAAAATTTAAAGTGAAGTATTGAACACGTATATTAAAATGCACTATTATATATAACAGCTGAAAATCTTGGTTTTTTTAGAACCAACATTTTGTTTTAAAATGTAATTAAATAGACCCATATAAAGGGGCCAGAATTTCAAGTTGACAGAATAATGAATATCTAGTTGATTCAAGTATTTTAACATAGCAAATGCAACTTTCTTTCACTAAAACGAGAACCTGGATTAACAAAGATTATCATAGAGTGCGCCGCAATCAGGTACGCAGATTTTGCTTCTAGTTGTAAATAGAGGATGGCGATGAGGAGAAGGAGGAGGAGGAGAATACGATAATTGTACAGTTCAGCAGTTACGAAAATATTACATTTAATTTAACACGAAAGGAGCACATTGGCTTTCAAACAACACAAAAAACTAAAGAAACTGTAGAAACTGTATGCCTTATTCCTAACTACTGGGTGTATCTCCACACTCGATGCTGCATTCTCCGCTGAGCTGGATAAATCACTATCCTCATATATCGACTTTATTTAAGATTTAAATCAATATTTAATAAGGAAGAAATCTAATTTAATAATGCTAATCGCAAAGTATCAATGATATTAAAGTATGCTTTAAAAGAACAGTTGCAAATAATTTTTTTTTTCTTAGAACCAACATTTAATTTTAATTGAATAAATCCAGGTAAACAGATAAAAATTTCTGATTATCAGAATAATGAACATACTTGAGATTCAAATATGTCAACTTAGTAAGTAAATGAAAACTTCGTTCGATTAAGAAGAGATCTTAGGTTAATGAAGATTATTATGGAGTGCACTAATATCAGGTACGCCTCTTTCCATATACGAGCTATGTTCAAAAGTAAGGTGACTTTTCAATTTTCGCGAACCACGTACATTCAAGTTTTAAATTTTTTGTTTGGTTGTGTTGGTACACTCGTCACGATCATATGTTTACAGTTTTGACTATATGGCTCGTGATGTTTTTCTGGCAGAGGCGTAAAAGGTTAGAAGGGTTTGGTGTGCTCGGCGACTTTCTTCTTTCAAAAAAAAATGGAGCGAAGAGTTTGCATTAAATTTTGTGTGAAAAATGGAATCCAGTGCTCTAAAACTCTTGAAATGTTGACAGTTGCATACGGTGAGTCTACTCTGAGTAAGAAAAATGTGTATAAGTGGTACAAGCTGTTTCAAGAAGGCCGAGAGAATGTCGAAGACGAACCTCGCCCTGGACGTCCCAGCACGTCAACAACAGATGGAAACGTTCAAGCAGTGGAAGAAATGGTGTTGAAAAATCGCCGAATTACCATCAGAGAAATTGCTAAAGATGTTGGCATATTGGTTGGCTCATGCCATGCTATCTCTTCGGACGTTTTGGGCATGAGACGTGTGTCAACGAAATTCGTTCCAAAACTGCTTAATTTTGATCAAAAGATCCATCGCATGACCATCGCTCAGGAGATGTTGAATCAAGTCAATAATGATCCTGATTTTCTCAAAAGGGTTATAACTGGGGATGAATCGTGGGTATATGGTTATGACGTCGAAACTAAAGCCCAATCATCTCAATGGAAGCATCCTGAGTCTCCAAGACCGAAAAAAGCATGTCAAGTTCGGTAAAATAACAAAAAACTTAAGGAAACTGTAGGTAACACCTTGTTCATGCGTACTAAGTGTATCTCCATTCTTTGTACTGCACTCTGCGATGAGCTTGATAAATTCAGTTAAATAGATAAGGATTTCTTATTAATAAAATCGTGAACATACTTTTGTCTCAACTAAGTCAACTTAATAAACGAAAATTTAGTTTAATTAACAAGAGGTCTTTGGTTTACAGAGATTATAATAGAGTGCGACACAATCAGACATGCTGCTTTTCTCATAGTTGTAACCACGATTTTTCTTCTTTGAATCTTGAATGATCCTAAATCAAGTCAAATAAGCTCCTAAAATATATGTAGAAGAATGAAAACATAACATAGGGAGTTAAGGAGGAAGAGGAGGATATGATAATGATTTAGTTAAGGTGAATAGGTTCTGAAAATATTAGATAGAATGATAACTTATACTAAATCTTCTGTTTAATAAGCTGGCTTCCTAACCTTCAATTAATTCAGGTGAAAGGAATCAGTAAATACACATACATTTTTGAAAACTAAATTTATTTAACTTATTTGGTTACAATAAACTATAAAAATTATATATCGAATTTTAAAACTTATTGCTTACTTTGTACAGTGCAGGTTCCATTTGATCAATGTTAAAAAATATAATTGGCAGGAAATTTTGAATAAATAATTTAAAAATGTTAATTTAATCACATTTAACTAGTTGCTAAACTAAAATAATTATTCAATAATACCAACCTCCTGCATTTAATTAATAATTGAAATAATTTCGTGTACATTATTTACGTTTCCAGCTGGTTGATCTTGTCAAAGAAAGCGCAATCGATCCACAAACTTATTGGGCTCTTCCCAGTAATCTAACATATAAGATTTTGTTTTTGCTTTTATTTTCTATTCTGAGAAAAGGTTACTTTTAGTATCATCTTTCTCCTCATCAGCATCCATAATTTCCATAGTTCCATAATTTTGGAAACTCGTCCACTACATCTCGGGCATTGACTACAGAGCTGCAAATTCTTATGACAATGAGTTACCAGTACCTGACTTACTTCAGTATCGCTGTGCAAGCTAATATTAAAAATTCGTCCATCGACACCCTTTACGAGGTGGTCGTGCTTTTCATGGATAATTTTGTGAATGTTATTCTGAACCTGAAACCAATAGTTGATCTGATTTTACAGGGTTTTATGCAATAAAATAGTATATAATTTTTAATGTTATTAGATATTATTTCTGGTCTCCATGGAATTCAGCTCTTAACTGTTATACGGCTCTCAAAAAATGAACTTTTTATTTCCAACGAAAAAGTGTCGTATCCTATTATTTTCTCTTAATGCGAATAATTTATAAGAATATTTTTAGGGTGTCGCTGTATTATTTCATTTTCCGAAAAAATTACCAGGATGATTTCTTGAATTCGATGGCTGCAATTTAGTAAAAACTGATGTCATATACTATGTCAATTGACTTTTTCAAAATATTTTTCACAATTGATCACTGACTTTTTCGATAACCATCTACGTAATTCATTACTTTCCATTACAATTGGGTAGTTGACATGCAGGTGTTCTTTTGTATAAGTTACGTAAAATGCATCCTTTTTTATGATTTAAACGTAAAACGTCTTCTTTTGTCATATTTTCCGAAAGTATATATTGTTTTGAGTGATTTATGGGATTCAGGTGGTCTATTGTTTAAATTACATGACACATCGATTCTTTTATTTAATTTACATGCCATACGTATTCCTTTGTGTATTCCCCATGGCATATCGAATATTTTGAGTTCTTTATATTAAACACGTGTCGTTTTGTGTAATTTTCTGGGAAATTAGGATTCTTTTCTATAATTTATGATAGACATATATGTTGTTTTGTATAATTTCTTTAAACCACCTGGTCTATTATGCAATTTCTAAGAAACACCGGATTGTTTTATTTCTTCTGTATTCGAATCAGTTGAGTTTTTATATTTGAACGAGACACTATGTCGCTACTTAACATCGAGTCTGTAGACCTAGAATCATCGCAGGTCTTTGATTTTTTAAATTCCACGGCCACTCGAACTATCGATGTTTTATCTGGCACACAAACTAATAAAACTTCCTGAAAAACTAAAAATTAAAAGAATCAAAACTAAATCAACGCCTCTTAAACAAGTACTCACTAAAGTGGCTCCTAAACTATAGGTCATGATGTCTAAAAATTCCATGAAGAGAACCACACAAGAAACGATTCTTTCAACTGTTAACGGACTTCATCATTCATTTTCCAAGACGATTCTTACTGGACTAGAAGTTCCACCGTATGGAAAATTCATTTTAAAAATTGCGAACGCATGGTCATCAAACCGATGCAAGATTATTTCGAAGCGACGGTAGGTCGTTGGTAGAGCGCTTGGCTGATAGCCGCAAGATTGCGAGTTCCATTCCCGCTATCCATACTTATTTTAATTTTTTTATTAATCAAAATACTTACTTATTCTTAAACCAGGCATATAGCTTTTGTTGATTGAAAGAAATGAATTATTTGGCTGTGTTTTCTTGATTTAAATACATATTTCTTACATTTATGGAAATGATTTCCTTGATTCAAAAGTTCTAGATTCGTGGAAATGTGAGTTGTCGTCCAAAGAAATATATATTTGATTCAAAGAGTTCGATTCTTTGAACTGATTTGGAAAACATTTGATTAATAATTTGTCCATACTTGAGAGAAGAACTTAGGTTTATTTAAATCAAAGAAATAATAATTTAATTCAAAATAATACTAATTAAATTACAGTATATATTTTTTTGTCAGAAAGGGTTCATGCATTTATAGCAGTGGAGCATTTATTCAGATGAAAAAGGTATTGTGTTCACATAAATTCTCATTCCTTCAGTGAAAGAAATATATTGTTAAATTAAATATCCATGTTTTTGATTTGAAGAACTATTTCTTGGGCATTTATGGCGAAGTTTAAATATGGTTATCTGCCTTAAAATTTCCATGTAACGTTAGCGTCGTTGTCAAGGCTGTGGACTTCACACTCGATGGACCCAAGTTCAATGATTGCTGGGGGTTGATTTTTCATCGAATTTTTCTGTTATAGGTTCATCAAGATTTAAAATTATATGATTTGTTAGAATTAAATATGTATATTAATAACAATGAAATTTATAATTTAGCTTAAAAGAATCCAGTTGCTTATTTAGGAAAATATGTACTACAATTGAAGTACTAACTATTTTATTGCACTCGCGCAAAGAAATATTTTTTTGAATCAAGAGATATATTTTTGTGCTTCAATTATTCAGAAATATATTTCTTTCCTTCAATTCATATTTCCCCATCTCAAAAAAATATTCATTCCAATATATGCGACATCCTTCGACATCCTTCGACCAACAGGTCGTATTTATTTGCCTCTAATAAATTTGTCTTCGAAAATATACAGGACTTTCACTTACTACAACCAAGTAAAATTCACTTGGTACCAGCAATCCTTTTTTCAGTGTAATAATCCTAAACTGCGCTATCACATGGAATAGAGATAAGGAACTAGATATAAGACTATGAAAATAGTTGTAAATAATTGTATATATAGTATAGTCAGAAAATTCTGGATACTTTTACACAGGCTGCATGACCATCGGTTCGCAATTTTTATAATGCATTTTTTTCGAAAATGTATTAAAATTGCGTTTTCTTGATTTTTCTCACAAGAGCTCTGGTATGTACCTTTCATTGAAAATAGTATCAATTTAAATAAAAAAAGCAGACCTAAAGGCCCCCTTGGAAGAATTACAAGCAGCAGGGCGAGTTTGAGGACAAGAAGAAAATAGAATATACTCCCGAAATAGTTCTTCAAATATCTAGTGTCGTAGTACTCAAAAATGTTGTTGGGGATATCGATGAACGGTTCAGAAGGATCAAGTAATTATTAAAAAACGCATTATTATCGAAAGAGGAACTGATCCGCCAAATAATTAAGTTTAAATCTGCATCCTTTGAAAGTCAGCTACAAACAAAACTTGAGAATTTTTTAATTAGGCCACGCCTCTCGAATAGTCAGGAGAGTCAACGGCCCCTTAATATACCCGCCCCTCCATTTAGGTCATGCCTCGCGACGAATCAGAGGCCATTCTAAGGTAAGATTGTTCTATAATAGTGCTGTAGCACATATGTAACAGTGTTAGAATGTAAATCTTTTCTGTGGTCGTTTAGTAACAATTGCAGAACAGTATTACGAGGATATGTGACAAAAAAATATGTTTTGTTGTATTATTGCTGAACTTTGTTAATATTCTCAATATTAAACTTTCATTATGGTGCCCGGCACATATAATCGCACGCCAAAACCCGTAACTAGCCGATGACTTAACGAATTGCACTATCGAACCGCTTGAACGCACGTGAGAAAATCTCGGCCATGGGTTTTTCCTGAAAATTCTGAGAATTCTGTTTCCGTAACACGTGAGATACTCTAGTGACGTAACAGTTCTATTACTCTGCTCTACACTAGTTACATTACAGATGCAAGATATTGGATGCAAGATTGTGTAAGTATATTTTTATATGCCCCAAGTGTGCAAACGTTTTTTTGCTAACCTCAGTTTGCCGATTCATTCATAATGTACGTATATTTTTAAATGTTTTTCAAGTTTGAACATGATTTTCTTCTAACCTCAATTGGCTGATCCATTATAATGTAAGGATATTTTTTAATACTCTCCAAGTATGCACATGTTTATTTTCTAATATCAAAAAAAAATTGTACGTATTATTCTTAATTTTTAGCAATTTTCGTTCTCTTTTTCAAAAAAATAATTACTAATGGGCAATTTTAATATTTCTTATGACTTTTTAAAACATTTTCAATTGTTTAAAATAACTTTTATCATTTAAACAATTATTTATTCACAACAAATAAAAAAATTATCGTATTTTCTGATTGAAATGTAATTGCTTGTCATTGTTTGGTCTAGTAAAATTTTATTTGAAAAAATGTAATTATTTATACAATTATTGATTGTCTGTTTTCAAAATTTTTAAACATTTACCCAGAGATGTCAACTTTCTTTTAAAAATAGTATGCTATGCTACATTTTGTTAAATATTTACGTAATTTTTATACATTTCTTTTGAAGTTTAAGAAATTTCTAATTATTCAAACCATCTTTATTTACTCTAAAAATTTTTTTCTCGTTAACTACAACAATGAAATAAAATATAACAATTCAATTCTCTATGGCTGTATAGTCTATAGAAATAATACATTAACCATTTTTTAACTGCCTCAACAAATACAATTTGTTTAATTAATTACGTTTTCAAAAATGCTTTTAAAATCGCAATTTATTTTATGTATTCTATTTTATTTAATTTTTTTAATTTTTTAAAAATAACTGCTGGAGCAAATATAAATTGTTCAATTAAATCGAAATTTAGGTAACATAAGAAAAAATGTATCTAAATTATACAATCATTCAAGAAAAAGTGCCATAGGACACCAATTTTAAAAAAGTGGACATCTGTGGCTTAATTTTGGGAAATTTTAAAAATAGAAAATTAATAATTGTTAAAATAATTATATAATGCCTCATAAAAATTTATTACTCATAAAAATGACAGAATATTGCATTTAAATCAGAAATTACGATCATTTTGTTCATTTTTTTGGAATAAAGAATCATTACGTGTATGAGAAAGACGACGGAAATTGTTAAAAAGTAACAAAAATACGTACAAATGTATTTAAATAAATTTGTGTCTTATATTTGAGACGCTTCGGGGAGGGCGAGTGTGGGTTGGAAGTTAAAGTTGTTAATATAGTTTTATTTCGTACATAATCGTATTCAATCCTTTAAAAGTTTTGCTCGTTTCGACGAAACCCTGGAACAATTCTATTTTTCGAAAATTCAAAGTTTCCCAATGTAAATTAAATTGTATTTTGAAGTGCCCGGTGGCACGTATTAATCTTCGAGTTTCAAAAGAACAAATTACGAATTTTCTTTCTGCGAAAATGGAACCTTTATTGGGGACGGGTGTCTTAACCTCTAGAGTGAAAAAAATTTTGCAATGTATTTTTCGACCATTTTTTGGACATTTATTTTTAATGCATTATGTATATAATCATTTGTTTACAGACTATTCATCTAACGAATGCTTGGGCTAATGCGGCAGTAGCAAAATTTAAGAAGGGAACTGTTGGTTTCGAACTCTCGATCAAGGAAACAACGTAAAGAACTGTCCTCATGGCCAAGGAAATTATTGAAAAGGAGGCAACTGCAACCGAGTGCGAACTCGCTGAAATTCTCAATTTTAATGGGCCTTATTGTAAGTCACGCACCTTTCCATTAGCATGTAGTTGATTCAATGATTTAGGATGCAAGAAAAGATTTGCTTATTTTCAAAATGTTTACAGGTACGACTGGGCATCAGTGTCGCCAGAACGTGGGATTTTTCGGCCCCGACCACTCTCCCACCTGGGAGCGTCCATTCAAACGTAGCGTGTTGGTGAGTCGGCTCTGTTAAATGCTGCGAAACCCAGCCTCGTGTGAAGCCGAAAATGCACGAGCAAGAACCCGAACTCTCCCGAGTTAAATTCTGCGAAGACCAGTCTCGTGTAAAACCGAAAATGCACGAGCAGGAACCCGAGCTCTCCCGACCTCACGAATGACGATCTAGCTGCTCCTCAAATTTATTCAGGTTTTGAAATCCCGAGTTACCTTAGAACCATTATGCTTATTTTGAAGAGGTAAATATAATTGACTTTATGTAAATAGATTTAGGAGACAAGACTTCTGGCTCTAAAATGTTTCAAATTTAGTGTTGCATGCCTTAGTCATATTTTTAGTAAACAATGGATTTTTAATAAATAAAAAACAAAATTTCGACAAAATAGTTAAATTTTCAACTTAAGAAATTACTTTTAAACATACATTATTTAACTGAAACATTGTAGTTTATACTGAAATTTACAGTTGAAAAAATTAATTTTTAAGCCCAAATAAATTCGAATTTTCAACAAAAGAAATTACTTTTTATATAAAACAAATTAATTTTTATAGAAGAATGATTCGCCAACAAAGAAGATAACTTTATAACTAAAAAGAACATTTTTCAAGAAAAAAAAAGTGTCAACAAAGTTGTTCAATATTCATCTGTAGAAACGAATTTTAAACTAAAAAAAATAAGTATTCGATCAAAAATGGACCAATTAAAATTTTCAGACAAAAAATGGAATTTTCAACGAAAGAAATTAATTTTCAACTAAAATTATAATGTTTCAACGAAAAATTGAATAGATAAATTTTCAGTTGAAAAATAATTATCAACCCCAAAAAAATCAAAGTTTTAACAGAATATTTAAATTCCCAAGCAAAAAATTAAATTTGCAAACAAATATTTTAATTTTCGAACCAATAACTTTCTACCGAAAACAGAAATTCAAAATTTTCAAACTGAATTTTAAAACAACAAAAATTGTTGTTAAAAAATAGATAAATTTTCAACGAAAAACGGTTACATTATCATTTAAAAAAATCAATTTACAACCAACAATTGATCAGCACAATAGTTTAATTTCCACAAAATATATAACTTTTAACGATTTTATACCGAAATAAAATAAGTTTCAACGAAAAATGCATTTTCATCCAAAGAAATGAATTCTTGATTAAAATAAATTAATTTTTAAACAAGAAGAATAATTTTCTACCAAAAAAGAAGAATTTTTGACTGAGAAAGGTTAATTTCCTAAAAAAAATTGCCTAAAAAATTCAACCAAATATGATACAATTAAATTTTTAGCATAAGAAAATGTTTTTTCAACAGCAAAAAAATCTAATTTTCAAAAAAATAGTTAAATTATCAACCAAAATAGTTATTTTGAAAAATTTTAATTTTAAAATAGATTGATTTTCGATTAAAGAAATGAATTTTCAACTGAAAAGTGTTTTTCATTTAAAAAATTATTTTTCAACCAAAAATGAAATGGAATGAATTCTGAGAGAAAATTTAAAAAAATCACAATTTTTTAAAATTATTTCGTGGTTTTTCCGTATTATATAATTTACAAAAAATAAGGAATTTAATTCTTATCAAGGCTTCTTGCGCAATTTTGTCGCACCACTTTTTTGTTATGTTTATGTTGGTTTGTAAAATTTGCTTTTGAATTTCAGTAAGTTTACGAGATATTCAGAAATTTTGAAACGATTAAAAAATAATTTAAACTTGTAATAAAATGAGGAAAAATTTGAATAATTCTTAAAAATTAGAAGATTAGAAGGTCTGAAAATATTAGAAAAAGGAATTATTTTTTTTTAATAATCGTTTGAAAATATTTAATAATTTTTATTTACAAAAATTTACTTTAAAAAAAATCAAAAAGATTTTGAAACACATCAAACGGTTTCCTAAAATTTAAAAGAAAAGCGTAGAAGATTTTAAAGCAAAATGTTTCAATTTGATAAGATTAAACAGTTTTAAAAACTAAAATCATCCAGTAAATTCAAAAAATATTTAGAAGAATGGAAGAGATTCAAATCTAATTTTAAACTTAAATTTTTTAGAAATGTTGATTTTCAAAAATTTCGAAAAAATAAACTTTAGAAGCTTTAAGGGAATTCCGAAAGATTTCAAGGAGATAAAATTATTTTTCTTAAAATTCCTGTGAAAAATTTAGAAGATTATATAAGTCAAGGTTTTGACGTCTTGAATACTTTTTTAAAATTTTAAGAAAAATGTAGTAAGTTAGAAATATTTTTTTTGGAATTCATTTTGTTTTAAACGTATTAGAAATATTTAAAAACTTGAAAAAATGTCTCAAAATTTATCAATTTTTCGTTGATATCTTTCAAACTTCTAAATGTCCTAAACATCTTGTAAAAAGACTCGAATTTTTCTAATATTTTTTAAGTCGAATAAAATAACCAAATTTAAAGTCCTCTAGGTTCTTTTTTGATACATCTCTTTTCATGCTATTTTAGGTATAATCACAATTTTGAGGATTTTAAGAGAAAAAGCCAAAAAGTTATTAACTTGACCTCATTCAAAAGAGTAATCATTTGACAAAAATGTTGTAAAATTTTCCTTCGAATGTGGTGTGGAAAGGAATTTCATTAAAAAATGTGTGGGATTTTCTGAACAGAAAACTGCATGCATTTCTGAACTTCCTTTTTTTTTATTTTTTAAGTGTATTTTAATCTGCCTTTGTTTAGTGAAAGATCATATGCTGAAAAACGATAAGAGAAATATCTATTTCTTCAATTTCAACTATAATTTGAATGGTTATTCTTCATAGTATTTTACTAACTAATGGAGATATTTTTATAATTTTATTCCTGAAATTCTATTCTCACTACTATTTACTAACTATATACTAACTATTTACAGGAATTTTTTCAATATAGATCAATGTGTATCATATTCAAATAAATTTTGGCAATATTTATTAAGTATTATTATTTTTAATTGAAAAGATTAACGTATAGAGAGTACAGTTTTTATTTGAAATTTCACGACGGTTTTTTGTATGACGTTTGACCCTCGGACAGAATCAAGGAAAAATAATCTAAAAATATGTTCTTTAGTTATTAAAATGCTAGAAACACTTACCTTAAAATTTTTTTCTCTTTTATAATCATGAGATGTTTCTTCATAAAATAAATTTTGTTGTATTTATTTTACAATTATTTACAATCAATTTCCAGTTTCAATTATTTTACTATTAAAATAAAATTATAAAAGCTAAATTTTGTAATTTTGAAATAAGTATTTAAAGGCATTAAATATTTTGCAAAGATTTCATATACCATAAAATAAGTTTTATCAGTTTGTTTATAAATTTATATGCAAATAATTATTATAAGATTCTTAAGAAAATTAAAAAAAAGATTTTCGAATATATCAGATGTGTCAGAAAAGATCCTAGGGGATTTTAAAGACGTTTTATTTTTATTTTATAGGATTTTAAAAAATATTATGAAACTTTCTTATCTCTCTTAACCTTACTCAAATTTGAAAGAATTATCTTCCTTAATTTTTCTAAAGTTAAGTAATATGGAAAAATTACAACATTTTGCTTCAAAATATTTCACGTGGTTTTTAGACATTTTAGGAAATAATAAAAAATGTTTTGTAATATTTTTTCAATTTTCTATTAGAATTCATTCCAAAACAATTATTTACATTTTTTCCCAACTAGTCTTATCAAAATTTAATATAAAAGTCTGAAATGTTAAGTGTATCTAAATACTACAATTTTTAATGTTTTCATATTTTTAGAAATAATTCAACAAATTATATGTGTTATTAAAATAAACTTTTTTTTAATCTAATTGAACTTATTCCAAGTTATCTTTTTTGAATTTTAAAAATTTATGTAATTACTTATTCTGATTGGAAATAATTTAACCTCTTGCGATTAAAATCGGGGATTCTGCTTGAGAAGAAATGTGCTGAAAGTAATTTAAAAAAAAATCATTTGAATTTTAATTTTAAAGACTGATAATTGTACACAATTTCCAGGCACATCTTTCTCATTCTTCTACAAGAATTTTTAGGTTCTTCAGTTTTTTAAATCAGTTTATCCTACGTTTCTAAAACTCCTCTGAACATTAAATTCTTTTTAAATCTCATCAATTCTACTCAATATTTATTGAATTTATTCGATTATTTGCACTTTTATAAAATTTGTAATGTTATCGAACTAAAAAATGTTGGTCTACAACCTTTTATACTCTTTTTCGAAATTTTAGGAAATTGTTTGATGTGTTTAAAAATCTTCTTTAATTTTCTTTTAAAGAACATTTTTCAAAGTAAAAAATTATTAAAAATTTGCACACGTTAATTAGGAAAATAATTTTTTTTCTAATCTTGTCAGGTCTTCTAATCTTTAAAAATTATTCAAATTTTTCCTGATTTTTTTTTATTTTTCAAAATTGAACCTAAAGAATTGCCTTTGAAATTTTTCAGATACTTTGACAATTTTTGACGTATTTTTGAATGTTTTGAAATGCTCTAAAATAATCTCCTAAAATTAATTTTTCGAAATAAAAAATTATTTTTATTATTTTTAGGAACCTAAAATAATTTTTTTCATTTTCGTGAAAACTTACAAAATTTTTGAAAAATCTTTACAAGTTTTAATTTTATTTGAATCCTTTTTAAAATTTCTCAATATCTCTTAAACTTTCTCAAATTTGAAAGTAGATTTTTAAAGCAGCATATAATTTTGAAAATTGTGTAACAAAATTGCACAAGAAGGCCTGATAAGAATTATGTTCCTTAATTCAAGATCTGAAAAAACTGACTCATAATCTTTTAAATTTTCCCAGGAATTCCAAGAAAAATAGTTCTACCTCCTTGAAATCTTTCGGAATTCCTGTAAAGTTTCTAAAGTTTATGTTTGAATTCTTGAAAAATATAATTTTCTAATAGAATTTATGTTTAAAATTCGATTCGAATCTCTTCAGTTCTTCTTAATATTTCTTGCATTTACTCGATTTTGATCTATTTATTATAATCTTACCAAATTGAAACATTTTGCTTTAAAATCTTCTACATATTTCTTTTAAATTTGAGGAAATCCTTTCACATGTTTGAAATCCTTTTTTAATATTTTCATAAAGTATGTTTTGGATATGTTTTGGAAAATCTACAGATACTAGATTTTGACATTTTTTTATTCCGCTTTCATTGGAGCATTAATTAATTGTGATTAATAAGAGATATTTTCTTAAATAAATAATAATGCTCATTTACATTATTTATTTGCGCGGAAAATTACAAAAACTATGAAAAAATTTGTTCGAGAAGTGATACTGATAGTATTTTGTGAGATATCAAACACAATGTCAATTACTAAGCTTGATTCGTCATGTGGCCGAAATAAAACCTATGCTCACTTTCATATTTCCTCTACTTTGAAGTATCATCATGACCTTTTGTTTAACCTAATTTCGAAGCAAATTTACGAGGTCGGAAAAAGAGGCGAAAAAATAGGGTTTTTTGGGTAACTCTTTAAAAGCAAATTTTTTAAACAAAAATAGATTTTAAAAAAATATGCAATAAAATTGCGCAAGAAGGCTGGATAAGAATTAATTTCCTTATTTTTTTCTAAAATTATAGAACATAGCGAAATTGCCTGAACTTTCATTCTCTTGACACCCGCGAAATTTAATTTACTTAAAAACTCCTCCAAATAGCCAGTTAGCCACCGAAAACGAATCGTCTACTCGGGCGGGCTCGGGCTCGTACTCGTCCATTTTCGGCTCTACAGGAGGTTGGCCTACGCAACATGTAGCAGAGCCGACTCACCGACACGCTGCGTTTGAATTTGTCGCTCCCAGATGGGAAAGCGATGGGGGCCGAAAAATCCCACGTTCTGGAGACACTGTTGGGCATCTGCAATCGGAGTTCCAACTGATTATCCAGAAAATTTCTTCGTATGCAGTTGCATCTATCATGAAGAACGATTTGACGTTCGAAATTCGTGTACTTCATTACGACGAAGGCAACAAAGTTTACGTTGGAGATTCGATTAGTCACAGACATTGCTCAATTGGAAAAAGGTTTATTTCAATTTATAATTAATTCAATTTGTTCGATTTACAATTGCGCAATATCATTTATAAATGAGATGTTTTTATGAATAAAGAATTTTTCAAATTAAACATTGGATCTTTTCATATAATTAATTTTGGTATACCAGGTGTATACATATGAAACCGGTATTGCCATTTAGCGGCCAGTAGGCACACTTGTAGGCACTGTCGGAACTTACCATTTGTGCTAATTGGCGT
>NC_046659.1:33965045-33968807 GCF_010883055.1 Belonocnema kinseyi
GGGCGCATACTTTGAATAAAATATTTGTTATCATTCTCTTGAAATAAATGTGTTTTTTTCTTGAAAAAATACCGGTTTCATATGTATACATCTGGTATTTAAGATTAGAGACAAGTATGGCAATAAATGGGCATATTTGCAAGTTAAAAATATGAAATTGGGCAATAAACTCGATGCTGAAACACTCGCAGAATCAGAAATGATGAAAGCGATGAAGACTCCAAAGAGGAAGACTGCGGATATCAACAATGATCGAAGTAAGGTGATTAAAATGCCAATAACTACAATTTTCAATAAAAAATAAAAAATTTTCTGATGCTTATTTTTGTTACAGAAAACTAAGACCGATTAAGTCTTTCTTAACCTAGCGGCGGGCGCGTGGCCGCACTCAGTATTTTCAAATTCGTAGGCCGGAAAGCGGACGAAATGTCGGGGCGCGCACTAGTAATCGTTTTTGACGATATACCCGCTAGGGTCACATAATCGGAACCCCCCAAAATACTTTCTCTGTAGAATAATTATTTTTAGTTCCTTTTTTCCTAATTAGCGAATTACTCGTACTGTGAAAAGTTCAATTATTATGTTTTCTACAATATATTTTGTGCTAAAAATTTTCAAATATATTGTGATATTGAACTGCTTGATGTTTTTCATTTGAATAATGACTTCCCGATACAAGGAAACACATCTTTTGTAAGAAAATTTCGAATTTTCGATCTGCCGCACTGAGTGCGGCACGCGCCCACTCGTGTGAGTCTCAAAGGTGCGCCCGCCGGTAGGTTAAAACGACGAAGTTGCAGCGTACAAATTTATTAATAAGGAACAGCCATACTGATTGCTATAGGTCTTTATTAAAATGAGAGAAAGGCCAAGTATTATTACTTTTTAAGGTTAACAAAAGAAAAAATGTTGCGTTCGATAACTTTACTTTTTAATTGACAAAAAATGTCTATTAATACTTATTATTTTTAAAAAAATTTTAGAGTTGATTGTAATTAAAAAATATAGATATTATTTTTCCATGTGTGTAAATAAAATTTTTATTTAAAAACCCTCAGAATTAGGATACACTTTCATTGAATTCATCATAAATAATTTGATTTAATTCTAAATAAAATTTATATGAATTTTACAACAATTTAAAAATTATTTCACGGAAATTTTGTAATGAGAGAAGGGAAATACAAATTTTATAATTACATATTGCTATTCAAAATTTTGAAAACCTTAAATAAAAAAATTATTTGAATTATTCTTATATAATTGTTCCAGTAAATTTTCTTTTTAATTAACAATTTTCTGTATGATTTATTCATTTTCTTTTATAAGAATAGAAAGCAATAAAGAATTCAATCCATAAATTCAAACCTTACATACAGAAATTACCTATGGAAAAGTCAATTGACTTAGGAACTTTTCAGTTTTTGTGTATGTCACTAAAACCCCTAGGAAGCTTTCATGCCTCTTCAAGCAGGCAGCCTACATGTAGAAACCCATAAGAGATAAATAAATGGATCATTCTCTATCTCTCAAACCAGAGATGAGGTGGGAGATTGTTTATGCCGTGTATTTGATTTCGACCGACTTACCGCAGCGCGCCCTGTTTGCCTTAGCATTCCGGGAACTAAAATTAAAGGTCCAAAAGCGCGCCCTGTTTGCCTTATTGTTATTTTTCGGGAACTAAAACGAAAGGTGGCTTACCTGCTACTCACTTGGTAAAACAGGGTACAATTTGATAAAGTCGGTAGAGAAGATCGGAATTGGTAACAACAAAGATATTAGGTCCTAGATACGGCATGGGTCAGTGGTGAGCATGGCCGATATATATATATATATATATATCTAACCACATATTCGACTATATCGAGGTGCTGCCCTCTTAAACTTTTCACCGTTTCTATGGCAACCGCGTCCTCCAAGCACGTCAGCGGGCGTGGTGGGGCCGGGTCGCACACCGAAAGTTGTTGAATTCCAAACTGAAGCAAAGATATTATAAACGTAGATGCGGTGCGGGCTTAGTTGCCCGCCATAAATATAGACGGCGCGTCCGGCGAAAAAAGTCACTTCCCCTCTACCCACCGCTCCCCGTAGAAACCACACATCGATATAGTTTGCCAAGAGCCACTTGGAGCGCCGTAAGCAACTCTCGGCACACCTTCGAGGCGCACTGATGGTAAACTTAGCTTGGACAAGAACCATTTGGATTGAAAGTAAATTGCCAATTAAATCATTTTTACATTTATAACATTGCAAAACTTGGTTGTTTTAATAAATACCACAAATATAAGTCGATGAGTAATTTATATTACGGTTTCATATATTTTCCACTAATTCTAAAATTATTAATTATAATTTTCATTCTATATATTGTCTATATATAGTTCTTTAATATTATTTAGTTTCTATTTTTATTGTTGTGGTCTGCAATTTCTACGGACTTTTTTAAACTATTCGTCTAATCAAGTTCTCGTATGTATTTTCCAATTGCTTAATTATTATATATTGTAACGTTTTTATAAAAATATAATTATGATTCCAAGTGATTAGAAAATTGTTCTTTCGGTTTTTAGATGTTAAGAGGACAGTTCCAAGCCATATTACGGTTCGCATTGGCAAACAAAATTAGACGAACAGAATTTCACTGACACATTCAGAAAAATTTCATATTCCATAAAATATATTTTAAAATAAACTTTAAATCATTATAATTGATACAGCTGACTCGAAATATATATATATATATATATATATATAATTCAAATTATTATTTATGTTTTTCAGGAGTTTTAAATTCCTCAAAATCTTTCAGATTTTTTTTACAATTTTATAAATCTTCTTAAATTTTTGAAATATTTTCGACACTGTAAACTTCCCGAAATAACAAAATGCTGAAACCTGAAAATCCCGAATTAAAAAATTCTAGAATAATGAAATTCTGGACTGTTTACAATATTATCGAATTTGAAAATTCCCGAATAATAAAACTACAGGCCGAATGCTGTCTAATGATAAAATATACAAACTAGAAAATTCCCGAATTGCAGAAATTGAGAAAACAGTTATGTGGTCAATATTATTTATTTATTAAAAAACAATAATCAAATATTTTTATTATAGAAATTTGGCTTAATGTTTAATTTTTTTAATTATTGTTTTAATTTAAAATAACAATAATTGTATAAAAATGTGATACAAACATAAATTTGAAACACGTGAGCTTCAAATGAAACAAACTTTGCAGGATTCAATACAGGCTGATTTAACGCGACTTTTATTTTTATTTTTTTAAATAATAATTTTATTTTTGCGAGCGTTTTCTGTAATGTACAAAAATAAAATGGACATTTTGAAACAACTTTTTTTTATCCAAAAATACATTTGTTCAATTATTGTTATTTTTAATTCAAACAATAATTTTTAGAAACTTTAAACATTTAAAAAAATTTTGCTCGGTAAAAATATTTTATTATTCTGTTAAAAAAAAATTTTTTAACTGCTATTTTTTAATTGTTCAAATTAGAGAGTTGTCTAGCCCGGATATTGTATAATTCGGAAATTTTCTGTCGGCAATTCTTAAATTCGGTAAGATTGTAAATTGTCGAGAATTTGCCAATTCGGCACTTTTATATTTCGATAATGCATTGTCGGGATATAAAAGTCCCGAATTGGAAAATTAAAAATAAAATTCCCACATCACTGTAAAAATTCCGAAATTATAACATTGCTATGTTATAATTTCGGAATTTTTACAGTGATGTGGGA
>NC_046659.1:33968907-33971532 GCF_010883055.1 Belonocnema kinseyi
GTCCCGAAATATAAAAGTCGAATTGGAAAATTCACGAAAAATAAAATCAATAAAATTCCAGACAATAAGATATTACCGAATTTTAAAAATCCCCAAAGAAAACGCCTGAATCATAAAATATATGAACTAGAAAATTCCTGAATTTCAAAAATTAAAAAATTTTTTTATTAAATATTATTTATTTATTGAAAATACAATAATCGAATATATATTTCTGGATGAAAAAATTTGTTTGAAAATGTGCATAGTATTTGAAAAAAACATGAAAAAGTTCTGAAAAATCGAATTTTTTATCAATAAAAAAAAATAATAAATTTTGATATAAATCGTTGTTGAATTGAATCATGCAAAGTTTGTTTAAAAAATGTTATTATATAGGGACGAAGAAAATTTAGACAGAACATTTTTTTCTTTAAAAGCACACGTGTTTTTTGATTTCTTTTTTAATACAATTTTTATAAAATTATTATTCAGGTGCCGGAGATTTCATTTTTTGTGATTTTTCATTCATCCCTTTCGGAATTTTTGTCAGTGGTCCCATATTTTTATACCTCCTCTTCAAATTATGTAATTTTTCAAAATAAAAAGTCAACATTGGAAAACATTTCAAAAGCATGAAAAGTATCTATTCTCTTTTAAATTATTTCAAATCTTTTTAAATTATTTAAAAAAATTTTCGGAACTTTTAAATGTCTTTTACACTGATCCCTATTTTTCCTAACATTTTTGTAAAATCCTGCACACAAAATTGTTTTAAGAGCTTCGAGATTTTTTCTAATATTGTAAATCTTTTGAAATGTTTTGAAATATTTTTAAACACTCTCTTTGAGTTATGTACTTCTTCAAAATAAAAAATCATTTTAAATCTACCTAGAAATTTGTATTGTTTTCCTAGTATTTCAAAATTTTTGAGGAGCTCCAAATTTTGTTCTTTTCTTTGTAACATTCAAAAACCTCCAGCTTATTTGATTTTTTTCTAAATTAATGCTTATTTAACTGTTCATTAAGAATCAAAATGAAATACTTTTACCTTGGAAATACAAATAAAAAAATTAAACAATTATAATCGTAACATTCCAAGTTTAAATTTGTCACTCTGAAATTGTGACAATTCATTTTGAAATTGTTTACTATTGAAAATTGTTTTTTTTTTTTTTTATTTCCAAACGAAATAGATTAAAAATGGAATATTTTATACTGAAATCATACTTCAAAAGGATTTTGAAATTGAATAAAGGCGTTCATTTAGGAAGCCATTAATTCAAACTTTACACTTGTGTCACTACTAAGATTTTGCAATTAAATTAGTTCAAATTTTAACATTAAAATATGTAAATTTTATCATTTTGAACAGATCTAGAATCACCTTGTAAAATAAATCACTGTTTAGATTTAATACTCGAACTGCAGTTCAATTTTCAAATTTGCTTTCATTTTCTGACTTGTCCCGGTCGCGAGTCTAGCTTAATATTTAAAACAACTTTCATTTTTTTGAAATTGTAATTTTTCGGTTGTAACTTACGGGACAATAATTTTTTATAAAAAATAAGTTTTTCGTATTTTATCAAATGTCGACGTTTTGAGGCCCCGTGAGTCAGAAAAACAAGTTTTTACGACGTGGTCTGTTTGTTTGTCCGACGTCGTCGTTGTTGTTGTCTGTATACCGGATAATTTTCGAAATACTGGTCCGATTGAATTGGGCTTTGACACACTTTTCGAGGGACCAAAAAGAAAGATCGAGTTCGTTAAACAGCCATTTTTGATAAAGATCCAAAAAGTTGAAGCTTTTTCACAATTTTTGAGGCCAGTTTCTTCAAAATTTGCAAATTTTATCGACAGCTATTGATGGTACAAAAAAATATGAACAATTAATCCTCACAACTTGTTTTGATAAAATCAAACTTACCAAAATTAAAGGATTTTTAAAATCCAAAAAACCAAACGAAAATGGACATTTGAAGCAAAAAAAGCTGGATATGGAAAAAAGTTAAGAGGCGAAAAACGCTACTTTTTCAAGGCCCCATGATTATTTTATCACATTCTCATCCATAATGAGAAGAGTTTTATGCGAAAAATGATTTTCGCGAATTTCATTAAATTTCGACGTTTTGAGGCTCCTTGAGTCAGAAAAACAAGTTTTTACATCGGAATCTGTCTGTCTCCCTGGCGTCTACGTCGTCGTTATTGTGGTTGTGGTTGTCTGTATATCGGTTAACTTTTGAAAGAATAGTCGGATTGGATTGTGGTTTGACACACAGATTTTTTTATTTTAAAAATTGTATGTAAAAATTGTACTCTTTTTATTTTTATAACAAATATTTTTCTTCAATTAAATATTTGCAATAAAAGTGTTTGGAAGAGATTTTTTAAAAATCTTTCAGGGAATAAAATTAGTATTTATAGGTCGACAAAGGTTTGTTTTCTTTACCAAATTTGGCTTTCGTCTAAATTTTTCCAGTTGTTTTTACTATAGTACAATTTATGTTTGCATCTCGGGCGAAGAAATCCATTCTATTTTTTGACAAATATTCTTTGTAAATCAATACTTTTCATAGAAAATTACTCTGAGTGACAGAACGAAATCGGAAACAATAAGAGTTAATTTATTCAGGAACAAGCTTTTTG
>NC_046659.1:33971632-33976363 GCF_010883055.1 Belonocnema kinseyi
ATTATTATTATATAAACTCCTTATCTTTAAAAACACAATAATTAACTTAAATTTAAATAACATGGATCAAAATAATTAGGTATAATTATTCACAGTATTAATAATAAATTAATTAATAATTATATTATTATTATTGAATTATTCTAAGAACTGGAGATAATACATAAAAAATTATCTTTATTATGATAACATTTTTTAGTTGAAAAAATCATTAGAGCCAAAGCTTAGTTAAATAATTAAGTTTATAGGAGTAGATTTGATACATTTTTCTTAATTTATTATTTTATTATGTATAACTGTTACCAAAGATATTAGGTCCTAGATACGGCATGAGATTAGTTGCACCACATACCGGTAGTTAGCGCGGAGGGCAAGTTTATGGTCCTGCATATATATATATATATATATATATTGCTTTTAGTTCGGCCACATACTTGTAGAGGCGCGACAGGCAGCTATATATTTGGTCACGCCAAATTATCGTGCATTTGAAATCCAAAATGGTAATAATCTAATTTTACTTTATAAGTGAATGGAAGAATAATTTTAATTGAGTAGAAAAGGTCTTGAAGGAATTCGAAAACTCTAAAGACTTTTTGAAATCAAAATTATGCCCAAAATGTAGCAAAGATGTTAGTATAAAATGTGTTTTTTAAATATTAGTGAATTAAGTGGTATATGAGTTTTTTAACAGTTGTAAAGTGTAAGAAGCATTTTCGAAAATCAAAGGAAATTACGGCTTGCTTCTACAGTTTAGCTAAGGCCATATTATAAATATGAACCATTTTTTTTACAAATTGAAATAAGAAGTAACTCAATCTTATAAAAAAAGTTTGCCTAATTTTTTTTATTATCATTTAATACTAAAACTTGACATAAAAATTGCCATAATTTTCGTCTTTTTGTTGTTTTAATACATGAGATAATTACATTTTTTAAACCGCAACCATGAAAAATCATATAAACCAATGCTATAAATTCACAGAACTATTATGTACTTCCATAGTCTATGTTTTTTAAAAGAATTTGACGCTGTTTTTATTTTATTTTATTTTTAATAAATATATAAGTTTCCTTTAATTATTTCCTTTATTTCTTTATTTTGTATTTGTTGAGAAGAATAAGTTGAAACTTTATAATGTTCTCCACCGGTCATGAATAGAAAACTATACTTTCCAGCTGGTCGATTAAGCTTTTGTTTGCATTTACTTGTTTAACTGTTTGCATATTTAATTCCATTAAAAATTTTTGATTTTGCTAAAATAATTAATTTAAATTCTTTCTTTTAATAAAAAACTTGCTTTTTTAAATTTGTCAGTAAATAAATTTATTTTCTAATAGTTTAAATATTGGATTAACTTTCAGTTTCTTTTATAAAATTTTAAAGGCTTATGCATTACAAATTAATTACCTCATTAAAAAAAGAAGGGTTTTTAAAAAAAAATAACAACAATTATGCAAAAAACTCAACTTTTTATTTGAAAAAGATATTAACAATGTTTATTTCTTGCATAATTAAAAATAAATTAGGAAGGAATTTCATATTTGAATAAAATTATGAATCGAACCAAAAAATACATGATCTGGCACTTTTTTGTCAGACTTATTTTTTCAAAAATTGTATAATCCTTTTTAAAGATCTTGATTGAAAACCGAAGTTTAATTCCGCTCTATTGTATTATTCAAAACTTTCTTCTAACTACAATTCATAACACAGTAGACAATTATGCATAATGTAAAAATTACAATGAACATGCCAAGTCAAAACTGTCATCTAGGTACTTGAAGTTAAAGTAAATATTTATTTCTCACAATATTAAAACTTCCATTTTGATATTGAGTTTATTAAATTAAAAAGGAAGATATGCTAAAATTATTTACGCCTAGCGTTTTAATGCTTAAGGCTTCTTGTTCTTCAAAAATCAATTTATTCCAATCAAGATTTTTTTTCTTACTTCTTAAATCTTGTAAACAAAAACAAATGTTTTCATGTAATAAATACGTGACGAAATTTTATTACCAAATAATTTTTTTCAATGTGATAAGCTGTGATCATTTCTGCCGTCTTGGAGAAAAAAGTTACTCTCTAAAGGTTGACGTAAGGGTCATTTTGCGCGTTGCAGCGTTTACGTAAAGAAGACTCACGTCAAAACGAAGATAGTGAGTTTCTTCACGCAAACAGTAGATTTGGCTTAACCCATTTTTCCCTCTCGACGGATTGTTCACCTTGGCGCGCGGGGTATTTCCTAAATTAATTTTTTACGCAAAAAAAAGTCGTGCCTATACTAAAATGTAATATTTTTTCTCGATGACTCAAATTAAACAAAAAGGTTTGAAAGTGTAAAATTAAAAATATAAAGCATTGAACAAATTCTGAATTTAAGAATCAAATCCTAAACAATTAAAAATTTTAACATTGAAATTCAATTTGGTTTTTAATATAAGGGTTACATATATCTTAAAATTGACAACTGTAAGCCTTCTAACTTGATTAGGCTTAAATTAATGGCCTCCAAAATCTGATAATACCCAAATACAAACATTTAGAATTCTGCATTTCAATTTTCAATTCAAAACTTTCAAAATTAAATAATTTAAATTTATCAGTCTATACTTAAGGCATATTCAAAATCTAAAAAATATTAATGCTTGTATTTTTACATTCCCCCATCATTTATGATTGAGAAAGTATTAGAATTGTCGGAAATTTGACATCACACTTTTTCAACGGATCTCCACGTTTCGAGACCCCCTAAATCCGAAAATCAGGTTTTCACGATAGTGTCTGTCTGTCTGTCCGACCGGCCGGCCGTCCGTCCGTAAACACGATAACTCTCGGAAAAAGAAACGAATCAAATTCATCTTTGGCACACTTTTTTTAGGTCCTAAAAGAAAGGACGAGTTCGTGAACCAACCATTTTTGATAAAAATTTAAAAAGTGAGTGCATTTTGAAATTTTTTGAGACAACATTTTTTTGAATTTCAAAATTCTATGTACGGATATTCATAGTATTCAAAAGAACAAACAATTTATCCTAATGACTTTTTTTGATAAAAAGAAAATTCTCAAAGTTATAGCGTTTTCAACAATTTTTGAATAACCTGAAAATGAAAATTTGAAGCCGAAAAACGCACGATATGAAAAAGAAGTCGAAAGAAGAAAAACATTTCTTTTTGAAAGCCCTACAAGATTATCATAACCAATTTTTATATTTTCTTTAAAAATCTAAAATTCAAATTTTGATTGCACAAAAAATAATCGAAAATAAAAAAATTCATTTTGTGGACAAACTATGTAGGATACGAAAAAATATTTATTTTATTTGTGAAAAATAACGTTGAAAAAAAAATTAAATAAAAAAATGTGTGGAAAAACGACGAACGTTAGGAGAAAAAAATCCAACAAAACCTGTTTACAAGTGTCTGTCGGAAATCGAGCGCGCAGCGCGAGTGTCACGATGAGAATGTGTACCTCAAAGCCTAGAGAGCTTTGAGAAACTTAATATTTGACTATACTTAATTAAGTAGACAATTCAGAATATGAAGACGCATATAAATACTGCCATCTAAAAGAGATCTTTTTGATAAAGTTTTTTTCAAGCAAATACTGAAAGTTTGAATTTTAAATTTATAAAGTAGTTTCTTTCAACAATTATTATTTTATTCTTACGCTTCTCAAAGAAAATAATTACACTGTAATTTTAATTGTTTTCATTTCAAATTTCTCTCATTTAAAGCCTTTTAATTTCAAAGACTTTGAAATTATAATCCAATTTTCGAAACTGAATAATTTTGAGTGGAATAATTATTTAATTGCTAACATACTTCTAACTTAAATTAAATTGTAGGATAGTTAAGTATTTCCATGCAAAATAGTTATGCTGAAGTTTAAACGCTTCCTTTTATATTTTGACATTGTCGACTTCTGAAAAGTTTCAAACCAAAAACTTTAGAACCATGAGTCCTAATTACTTTCCTGAGTTTCTTTTTGTTGAATTTAACTAATTATTATAAAAATAAGGGAATTTTTTAAATTTCTCTAGCTTATTTGAATGCTCTCCATTGTTGATGCCAAGAAACAACCCACATATATCTGTATTCAATTCAATTAAATTAAAAATTTAACGACAGTTTCATTTCTATTGAACTAAATTCTACTTAAATTTAACACCATTTAACACCATTCAACATCCACAATTTTAACTGAAATTTACTTAAATTCAACTAAATTTTACTTAAATGTGGAATTTAAGTAACATGTATTCACTTTTTGTAATGATCTAAATTGTATTCAATCTTTAAATTTAGTTTTACAAAATAATTTTTAAAATTGCACTACAATAAATCTTAAAGTACGAATTGAATTGTTTTAAAAGTTATTTACTTAGTATATAGAAAATTTCTCTTTGAAAAGAAATCAGACAAGAAATTAATTTATCTAATCTTTAATTAATTCTTAAATTCACCTAAATTTAATTTAAATGTTGAATTTAGCTCAATTTTATTTAAATTTGAAATTCAACTAAGTTTTATTTAATTTGGAATTTAAAGAAATTTTATTAAATTGTTTCATTTATCTTAATTTCATTTAAATTTTAAGTTTAGTTTTAAAAAATAATTTTTAAAATTTAATTAAAATTCTAAAGTACGAAAAGAATTTTTTTACATTTATTTATTGTCTCGAAAATTTTAAATAATAATAAATAGAATATTTGTAGGCTCTCTTTAATA
>NC_046659.1:33976463-33985925 GCF_010883055.1 Belonocnema kinseyi
TTAGAATCGTAGAATAAAATTCTACTTCTTTCGGTTCAGCTGAAAGAAAATCTGAATTTATTAGTTACCATTTTTATTTTTTATCAAAAGTTTAATAATAGTTGATATTATTTTTCGTGGAACTTTTCCTGAATATCGACACGATGTATTATTAATACTAATTTGAAAAGATTTTTACCTAAGATTTCAAATGTGATATTATATTTATAGTTAATTAAGTGATTAATAATTACTAATATTTCATTAAATAATAAAGCTTTAACTTTGAAAAATTTTTAACTGTAAAATTGTAATCGCTTCGAATGAAACATTATTTTTCAATTCCATTATTCAATTTTGATCACTCTGAATTAGTCAAATTTAAAAAATTGAAGTTGGTCATTTGTTTTTCAGAGATTCTGATAAAAAAATCGTTTGATATATGTATTTTTCTTAAATTTCAAGCAAATTCAATTAGAACTTAGTCAATATCGTAAAAATTTTTAAATCTTAGTATTTGATATGTACATACAAATAGGAGAGAAATACTGTCTTGATTTGGAAGAAGACCGTTCTTCCAAATCACGGCAGAATAGGCATGTCGTTGCCGGATCTAAATAACGAGCGGGCTGTTGTACCTAGATCTTGGATTGCTAAACCTCTATTGCTTTTGCAAACCAACATGGTCCACTCCCCCTTGTAACTTATGATCAATCCGCGCGCCCAAGTTAGGTAGCATGTAGCTAGTCCCCTCCTATTCCTATGTCCATCAGAGGCGGTGGAGTCTTGCCAAGGAGACACAGGGGCCAATGCCTCCCATAGACATCGACCACCAGGGAGGGCCAAAGTCTTGATTTGCCTACTCGTAAATAAAATGTTTAAACTCATCCGATCCTAGAATACGTAAACCTTTCAATTCTTTCCTGTTTTGTTTAATCTTTAAAATCTATCTGGAATCTATGTGGAATAATAGAAGCCTTTCCGAATGCTTTTATATTTATTCGAAACCTTTGCGAAATAATTGAAATTTTTGTAAAGTCTTCATAAGATCTTTGAGATATTATTGCAACCTTTGTAAATTCTTCGTGAATTTTCGCGAAATAACTTTTTTAAATCTATTCAAAATGTTTAAAATCTTTGAGAATTCTGAAAACTTTGTGAAATAATAGAGGCCTTTGTAAAATAATGGAAATATCTGTGAAATCTTCTAAACATATCCTAAATCTTTCCGAAATGTTTGAAATCTTTGTAAAATCATTAGGACGTCATTGGAATTATTTGTTCAATCTTTGAAATCTATTTTAAATCTTTGTGAAATATTTGTAAGTTTTGTGAAATCCTTAAAGTCATTGGGAAGTCATTGAAAATTTTGTGAAATCTTTCTAAAATCTTAGTGAATTCTCTCCAAATCTTTTTGCAAAATCATTAGGCAATTATTGAAATCTTTGGTTTAATCTTTGAAATCTATCTGAAATCTTTCTGAAATATTTGAACTCTTTGGGAAATCATTTAATTCTTTATGAAATACTGGTAAATTCTATAAAAATCATTGTGAAATATTTGAAAGGTATATGAAATCTTTCAAATCTAACTGAAATCTCGGCGAAATCTTCGAAAACTTTGGGAAATCATTGAAGTTTTTGTTAATTGTTTAAAAGCCTTTGCAAATTATTTGAAATACTTTTGAAATATTCGGTGATATTTGTTAAATTCATAAAACCTTCATGAAATCCTTTTAAAATAATTGAAGTCTTTATGCTGTCTTTCAAATCGACCAGAAATCTTTGAAATCTTAATTGCCGAATAATAGAAGACTTTATAAAATCCTTTAAATCTATGCAAAGTCTTTCCGAAAGCTGTGAAATTGTTCCGATTTCTAAGGCATTTAAACGTTCTTTTAATAATGTCATTTTAAGTTTTAATAATGTCAGCTTTTAATAGTGTCAATTTAAGTCAAAATCAATTGGACTTAAATAAGTTAGTGCACATTTTTGAATGGACATACTTTGACGTGCTAGATCTTTAACCATTTTTAATAAAATAGTATGGTAATTATTACATAAAGAATGTAAAGCTTCATTAAGAAATATTAACCATCCTAAATTTGTAATATGCCAATGGCGTATAACACATCGGTATTTTGCAAGTAAATAGTCTCTAGCGCATCTGGAGCACGGTGGGACGACTCCTTGTAAGATTTGACAAGTTTACGCCTGTGGCGTAGAAAATATTTGGGACTAATCTGTAATGCAGCTATCCCATTCATCGTTTGGGAAACTATCCTTTGAAACAGTCAGGCCTGAGGTTGTAAAAAGTAGAAATATAGGCGGGAAGTCTCTAGGTCCTAGGTCTCCAGGAGTCTAGGACTCTCGGTAGATTACTGGGGATGAGTATTGAAATGTGAATTCATCCAACAATCTACTTTTCATATTTTTTAAATATTAATGAAACGTAAAAAATGCATTTTTAAGGTAGTTCGCGAAGACGAATTTTCAACAAAATACAGGAATGTTCAACTCAGAAAGGACAATTTTTATACAAATAATTGCATTTCAAATGAAAAATATAAATTTTAAACCAAAAATGAAATAATTGCATTTTCAGTTAAAAAAATCATTTTCAACCAAATAGACAAATTTTTAATCAACGAGATGAATTTTCAACTGAATTGAAGGAAGATTCAACCGGATTCGTTAATTTTTTTTAACTTTCAACAAAATAGCTTAATTATCAACTGCGTTTAGTTGAATTTTCAGTTAAATAAATCATTCTATCGACCAACAAGGCGAATTGTGAATTCTCTTTCATTAAAAGAGAGTTTGAGCGCACCTACGACACGCGACTGATGGCAATCGCACTCCGTACTTAGTCTTTGCATTTGTTCCGCATTTCTTCCGCATTCGGCCAGTTAAAGCTCTTTTGGCTTTAACGAACACATTCTCATCACGTATCTCGTGCTTCGCACTCGATTTTGTCCAACATGTCCACTTTTCTACATTATACACAACACTTTTATATCAATTATAATACATTTTTATGTAACACTGCCAGGAATTACTTTTTAAAAAATTGCAAAATAAAAAACAAGTTGTATTTAGCATGATTATTTTTGGATTTTTTTTCTTATTTTGCTTTAAATTGTATTCTAAGCTGCTCTAAAACATGTATCATTTCAATAAATGTATATCGTTACGATTCATAATATCCATAATAATTTAATCATGCTAATTCTTATTTCCTTGCTTTATAATTTTTTATTTTTAATGTTGTTTTTTACGATTAAATAAAAACTACTACACATCTGCATAGGGTCTAATACAGGAACCTATATAGGGTATTATAGAGGAGCCTATGTCCTCTTTCGTCTTTTCTGTGCTTTTTCCAAAAAGTTCATTTTTGCATTTTTTATCTTATGTTTTACAATTAAAAGAAGATCTACTCGTCCAATCGAAAAATGATTAATAATAAATTTATGGATCTTTTTAGGCGAACAACTGTTGTCTGATAATTTAAGTTCATACCTTGTGTCGTTCTTTCAAACAAATTTAATATTTTTATTTACAATGTAATTTTTTATGACTAAAGTAAAAACTAACTGTCCTATAAAAAATTTTAGCTCTTTTTTGGATGAACAATTTTTGTCTCATTTTTTTCGTAGGTTATATCGAAAAGTGATTTATTATCAATTTGTAGTTTTTTGCAGGGCGCACAATTTGAGCTTTTTTACGTTTTTCGTATCTTGCATAGTTTGCATAGTTGTTTGGCCTAAATTGTTCATTTTAGTTTTTTTTTTTTGGATTATGAAAATGCTATAGCTCTAGTCATTTTTGGTTTTTCGAAAAAAGTCATGAGGATAAATTGTTAAATTGTTTTCACACTATGAATAACCATACAAAGAATTTTTGAATTTTTAAAAAAGTGGTCTCAAAAATATTCAAAAAGTGCCCACTTTTTGAATATTCATCCAAAATGGCTGGCTAACGAATTTGACCTTTAGTTTAGGACACTAAACGAGTGTACCAAAGGGTAATCTAATAGATTACTTTTTTCAAAAGTTATCGTGCTCACAGATAGACAGACATGCATACAGACATACAAACAGATAAGACACATTCGTAAAAACCTGTTTTTCGGATTCAGGGGGTCTGAAAACGTGGACATTTGACAAAAAATGGGAGAGGGGGGGTCAAATTTTACACAAATCTAATACCTTCTCTGATGAGAATGTAAAAATCATATTACAATAAGTGATAATAATAGTGGTTATATGTTCGACTGATACATCACAGTAAAATATATGGAGAAAAGTATTGCAAGTGAAAATATACTACAGAAAATCTTCATGAAGCAAAATATTTAACTGAAGAGATGAAATTACTTTAAGAAATTAATAAAAATAGATACTCACTGAAACTAATGAAAATGAAAGTTTTTACCATTATAGAGTTTTAATTTCGTTTTTAATTCTTATTAAATATATAGTGCATACATTTTCTTATAAAAATTGATTTGTTTAAAATGTTTGAATGGTTCAAAATCTAAAAAAAAGTTAAGTTCTGAATTTGTTTGTGAAATTTATTTTTATAATAAATCATTATTTTAAATTTGCAAGGTGTCGTAGGAAAATGTGATTGGAAATATATTCGTTGTTGATTCCGTAAAAAAAATTACGCTTATTCTTCAAAAAATGCCTAAACTCTTCATTTGCTCATGAAAGTAGTTTAAATAATAAATCTTGAAAATGCGATTATTATAATTAATCGTAAAGACGTTCTTAATTAAATTTATATAAAAAAAGTGACCCTATTCGTTTGAAAAGTAGCCAAATTCTGAATTTGTTATGAAAGTTCTTTAAATAATCAACCATTCTTGTAGATTTAACAAATACCTTAGGAAAGAACCATCACAAAGACAATCATAGTTAACTTCGTAAGCAAATTGTGTTTATTAATTGAAAAATACCTCACCTCTCAATATGTTTATGAAAATTGTTTAAATGATTAATAACTATTATAAATTTACAAACTATCGTAAGAAATGATCATCGAAAGACATTCTTAGTTCAGATCTTTGAATGGCTAAGTGAAAAAGCTATTGCTGATCTTGAGACTAGACTTGGACAAACAGGTACCAAGTTGTGACCTTTCCAGAAACCTGAAAACACAGGTCGAGGAAGGCAGGGAGTAAAATTGCATGCTCCCTCCCCCTCAACCATGGCGCTCTGTGCAACCGCACGGCTTGCACGCCCCAAAATGCGGCCCTTATTTTAAATGAACTGGTTGAAATTAAAAAGTTAAAATTGCATTGTGTAAAATAAAAATAAATAAAAATTCGAAGTTTTTGAATGGTTACAGTTTTAGATCTCTGAATTTTCATATTAAATACTGAATTAAAACATTTAAAAACATTGAAACATTGAATTTAGTTTTCGTTTGCGAATTTTCGAATTTTAATTGATTCATATTGAAAATTATTTATTTAAAAAAAATTTCAACTCAACATTTTCCAATTTTGAAATTTTTGAACCAGTTTCTGATTTGACTTTGAGGTCGCCTTGAAAACTTGAATAATTCTTTATTAACTTTCGTGCTAAATTGTCTCTTCCAAGTATGAATAGGAAATTTTTTATTTTTCTATCAGCAATTTGAAAATATTATATTCGAAGTGTACGTTTATTTGCGATTCCAACGATATGTTACTTGTAATGAAAAGATTAAAAGTAGAATAAGTTGTGGCAGATATGCTTATTGTTATTTTTCAGCAATTCCCGTCGTCGTTTTCAAAGAAATAATCAATTATATACAATTTTAATATTTACTATGACTTTTAAAACAATTTCCAATGGTTTAAACAAATGTAAATTATTTAAACAATAATTTATTCCCTAGAAATTAAAAAAATGATCTTATTTTCTTATTGAAATGCAATATTTTGTCATTGTTTGGAGTAGTAAATTTGTCTAAAAACATTACGTAATTATTTGAAGAATTAATTATTGTTTATTTTCAAAAAATTTTCAATTGAGCCAGAGATGTCCAATTGTATTCAAATTGTTATCATATGCTACTTTCCGTTGAATAATTATATAATTTTGACACATTTATTTTATTGTTTAATACATTTTTTTTCTTTAAACAATATTTATTTTCTAAAGCAGTTTTTTTCGGTAACTAAAAGAATTGCAATAAAATAGAACACATAGCATTATGTTTTTGACTTTGTAGCGTATAGAAAGAAAAATTTACGACTTTTTAACTATTTAAACAAATATAATTTGTTTAAATAATTACTTTTCCAAAAATACTTTTGAAATCGTAATTAATTATATGTGTTCTGTTCAATAGCTAACGAAAAATAACTGCTTGAGTAAATGAAAATTGTGTGAACAATAGAATTTTGTTAAACATTAAAAGAAATGTATGAAAATTATGTCATTATTATTATTATTGTACATGTATGCATGTATGTAGGTGTGTATATGTATGTATGCATGTATGTGTGTATGTATATATGATATTAAATATACGTATATAATTTTTCAATCAAAATCAGAAGAAAACTTTCTGTACATAAAAATTAAGTGAAAAATGCACTTAACCCTTTTTTAATAAAACCAATGTCAGACGCCAAAAAACATTGCTTCGAAAATGATTTTTCAAAAAGTTTGTTTCCAGCAATGCATACTTGCTGAGAACATTTTTCTCTGAATTTTTTTTAACAGAAACTTATACTTTAAAATTGTATATTGAATTTGAAAATTCTCGTTGAATTATTATTATATAAACTCCTAGTCTGTTAAGAAAACATAATAATAATAATTTGAAATTTAAATAATATATATTAAAATAATTAGGTATAATTATTCATATTATTATTATCAAAGTATTATTGTTCTAAAAACTGAAGATAATAAATTTACAAACTTTATTTATTATAATAACATTTATAGTTAAAAAAATCATTAAAACCAATGCTTATTTAAATAATTAGTTTTAAACTGTAATGTGAAATTCAACAATTTTGAAGGAATACTTAAAATTGTATACATTGAAACATTTCGCAGGCAAAAATTAAAGAATTTTACATTAATAGTTGAAGGGGTTTGTTGAAACTTGATTTTTGTTGTTGAAGATTTATCATTTTAGTTGAAATTCATCTACTTGGTTGAAAACCCGGTTTTTTAAATTTTAAGTTAATTTTTTGAAGTAAAAATAAATCTTTTTGGTTAAAACATTACGATTTTAGTTGCATATTTAGCTCTTTGGATAGAAAATAAATTATATTGTTAGAAATTAATGTTTTTATTTGAAAATTCAGCTATTTCATTTTTGGTTGAAAATTTATCTTTTGACTTCTTCAAGGTAAGTGGGTGAAAATTCATGCATTCTGTTGAAAATTCATTTTTGTTGTTGAAAATGTTAATTTTTAAACTGGCAATTCAACTATTCCATTTATTCCATTCTTGTTTGTTTGTCAATTGAACTATTTGTCGTTTAAAATTCGCCTTTTTTTAAAAAATGATTATTTTTTTATGTAAAATTACAAAACTTAATTAATTTTTTTTAAACAGTGTTTTAACCGTAATAAGGTGCTAATTCTATTTTCGTAATTTTAGACTCACAACTACGCAGCCATTCTAATTGAGTATTCTTACAATAGAAATAGACCATAAAAGGAGGAAAATTTCCAAAATTGATTAGGTTCAACCAGGTATACAGACTATAGGCAAAGGTATATACGGTTCTTACTTAATTCCAGAAGAATGCTTTCTAGGTTTTCCCCGCAAATAATTGAGGGGTTCAAACTTAAAAGGCCTTGCATAAGTATGGGTCATATATCTCTAAAACTTAAGACTATAATGTTGTGGAACCGTTTGCAGTTTAGTATTTCGGAATTTGCAATCGTGTATGTTACATTAAAATAATTAGTACTTATATTACTTTTTTCTTCTATTTTATTTGAATAATTGTACACTTTAAGGTAGTATTTTTTGTGTATATATTAGTTATATTTTCTAAAATATGTGATTCTAATTTCAAGGTAAAACAGCCATCAATCATTTAAATCGTACAATTAAAAATAATGTTGTAAAAAGCTCTGAATAAAAATTTTGTAAAGTTTGGAAATGTTCAAGTATTTTTATCAAATTAATGTTTTGCCTGACAAACAACGCCACTGATAATAATAAACAATGAAGTTCTTGAAAGTATTTTTTTTCAAATATATATATATATATATATATATTTGAAAAAAAAATATATATATATATATTTTGATTTAGCATTAATAAAGCATTGATAAGCATTAGTTTTGATTCCTCTAGAATCAAACCGAAGGGCCTATGACAAAGCCACCGAAGGCGTCCTCGGGTTGCGGATAGAGGGTCTCTGTACCAAGGGTTTCTGCTGAATATAGTTACAAAAATAAATAGGCAGTCGCGGACAATTGTCCAGGGGTGGTCCCGAAGGAATTAACCCCCAAGCGGAGGTGTGAAAACCGTGCCGAAAGCTGAATGGCACCTGGGTGAGGTGTCTGGAACGGTGACTCTGGGGTACCGGGCGACCTCTCAGAGTACGCAGCCTTATCCTTGCATGCGGAGCTCTACAAGGATGGACGAACCCCTTTCCCTAGCTTCTCGTGGGAACAACAATGACAACAACAAACATAGCTGTAGTAAGTGCGGTTCAAAACAACAGAAGGCGCAGGGCTCTCGACAATAGGTCGGCCAACAATTCCGACCAATCTAGAGCTGGGGGAGCCAATGAAAATGCATTTAATGCGATGGATCGGCGGGATCTCGCAACCTTTGGGTGGACGGAGTGACTGAATCACGACTTGCTAGGGTGCTACGATGTGAGTGTGGCCCCTGAACGGGGTTACATGGCACGGCTGCATGCTCTGTGGTGTGAGAAACACCCGGAGCTATCGCACTTTTCGCAGCAACGTCTGCGAAACCATGCGCAACTACTCCGTAAAAGGGTCTATGTAAGCGGAACGCCTACTCTACCACAGCTAGAACAAGCAGGCAACAGAGAAAGAGAGGCGACACTAAGACCAACCGCAGGCAGGCATCCAATAGATGAAGAGCGATGCTTTACGGCCCGGAGAAACATCAACACCAAGGTTTCTCTCAAGCCTAAAGATCTGGCTGAAATGGAAATGGATGAGAGATATCGAAGTCTTATAAGGGAGTTGCAACGATTGTATCCGGAATATCCTGTTAAATTGACCGTCCTTATCATCGGCGCTCTTGGAGGTGCCAAGCTTTTACTTGCTAATGGCCTAAAATGGATCCCTGCGTGTCAAAAATATGCTAGAAGACTTGCGGGAACAATGCAGAAGGCGGTCGTCCTTGGGTCGCTCCGTGTTCTTAGGGTGCACGAGGCCTTTGCTGGATCGTCGTATTGATTCCTTTACAGACTGTAACCACCTATCTCACGGTCGTGAGACGTGGTTGTGGCTGAAATTTTACCGCGATTTCGC
>NC_046659.1:33986025-33987612 GCF_010883055.1 Belonocnema kinseyi
TCTAAGGATGGTACTATAGAACGCCACCTCAAGGTAGGCCTAGTGGCGCCATCTCTTGGTCAGGCCGGAAACTTATCAATCCACCCTCGTATATATATATATCATACCTTAAATTTCCTTTTAAAACACTATAAATTTGTAAAAGTATATATGTATTTTTGCTACAAACTGTAAATTAATTAATACAATCTCTAACTGATAAACATATATTATAATAGTTACTTAATTTTAGCGTTTCATAGAGAAAAATTTAAGGTATTATAATTGACAATATACCATTTTTTTGTTTCTAAAGAAATCTGAAAATTCTTTATAAAATGGACAAATTGGATTTATCCCCTGCTTGATTGTATACAGAATTTTGAATTTTGATAGCATTCAACATTGTAAAGAGAAAAATGTTTAGCTCTGTCATAATTAAAATAAATAAAACTTATCCGTCATTAAAAAATAGGTGAAAATAAAACTTTTTCCGGTGATGTATTAAAATTATAAGTCATAATTTATGATATATAGCATATAAATAGCTATGTAACGATATAATATTTAAAATTTAATTTTAAAAATAATTAATTAGTTTTCATTATATAACTACTCAGTAATAATTGTGAATCATTAGAATAATTATATAATAAACACTTAATATTCGAGTGGTAAATAAATATGCAGTACATCATTTACATGTATGGCAACTCCTGTAATTGTAACTGCGGTGGTAACTCATTTTTAAAATTCTCTAACTTAAGCAATTACCGACGCGGAACGTCTGAAAAATGCCGAAAACTGCGAAGTAACTCCGAGGAGTTGACCCACAACCAAGAGGGCGCTTGTAGCAGTCGGATTTTGGCGGAGTCTCTTATTCCATTACATGAGCAATCTCCCAATTCATCTCTGTCTCAAGCTCTTATGGGTTTTCTGCATGGAGGCTGCCTGCTTGCAGATGCACGAAAGTAACCTAAGCCTTGCTAGACATTGTTTCGCTCTCTTAAGGGCGAAAAGAAATGGATTGCATAACTTGATGCTTACAAGGGACTGTATTTAATCTCAAATTACGCCCAAATATAAGATCAATTAACGCGATTAAAAAATTGTGTTTTTCGTGCAAAAAAGTGATCTTACATCAGCAATTACGTGTTTCACTGCTGACAGTCAGTGAATTTAATACTATAACTGGTACAGTTTTTCGAGATTAGAATTCAATTTTTGTCTATAAAATAAGACAGTTTTTAACCAAATTCATCCGGATTGCACAGTGGCGCCGAAAGAAACAGGGCAAGGAACAACGCCCCCCCCCACCATTTTTGTTTGGGGAGATCTACCAATGTCTGCCCCCTCTGAATGTTCCTATGACAACCATGTACGGTAGAAAGAGAGTTTGCAACCCAACAAAAGTTTCGTTCCGGCGCCACTGGTAATCCAATTATATTTTCAATGATCAACTAAGAGCCCCTCAATTCTCTACAATTCAATATCAATACTAAGAAAGCCTGGTTTACTCGTACGAAATACAAAATCCTGAATTACTTGGCCTTTCATTTGCATACTTCAAAGTTGACTCAAGAAGCGGTGCGTATCAATACTTGCTAT
>NC_046659.1:33987712-33988739 GCF_010883055.1 Belonocnema kinseyi
GAGGGAGCTCTTCTTAATATTTTGACACCAAAATCATGTCGATACACCTTACCGACTGCGAGTAAAGCCACCCACGCTTTAACTTGACAGACTGTATTACATTTATCATGTTTAAGATCTGGGAATATTTAAAAATCTGCTTGATATATAGTATGCAGAATAAGAGAGAATTTCAAGCGATTCAGGAGATTAAAGTGAACTGTATGAAAGATGTGCGCGAAAATACTGCGTTATCGAAAAAAAATGTTTAAAAAACACACTTCAACAGGTAAGACACATGCATACGACGTTCGTCAATGTGTATCTGCGTCAATTATAACGTGAGTTTTATATTCTTTTTTTGCGGAAAAATGCATCATTTTCATTAGTTGATATACGAATGTTTGCCCACGCGTCTCAACGTGTAATTGATAGGTTTTTTAAATTATGCGATACGATTTTTTAATTGAATTTATCGCTTTAATAAAATAATTATCTATTTCCTCCTCTATCCTCGTTTCGAACTGTCATCGCTCTCCTTCTTGCACTTCCCCCCTCGATTTCACTTTATCACATTCTTAAAAGTGCATCTAAAAGGTTTAAAAAAAAACGAAAAGCTTCAACATTCTGAAAGCAACACATGTCAAATTTGAGCTCGCGCACAACGAGGCGACTTGGCGGAATAGGGGATCGATGATGAATCGGATTAACGTAGACCGATTACCAAAAAAAACGCATTCTGTATGCAGATGACTTTTTTTTATCCGATAATTACAATTGTTTTGAAGGTGTGATTAACTTGGTATCACTTCGTTTTTTATCGAAGAGATTAAAATTGCAATCACTATGTAATTGTATGTATAATTTCAAAGCGATTGCAACTTACATAGGAAAGCTTGAAAATACCTAGAGGCACAATCAATAAATAAAATGTTTTGAATAAATTCATATACATACCAGGTGTATACATATGAAACCGGTATTTTTTCAAGAAAAAAACACATTTATTTCAAGAGAATGATAACAAATATTTTATTCAAAGTATGCG
>NC_046659.1:33988839-34015440 GCF_010883055.1 Belonocnema kinseyi
AGGGAGCTCTTCTTAATATTTTGACACCAAAATCATGTCGATACACCTTACCGACTGCGAGTAAAGCCACCCACGCTTTAACTTGACAGACTGTACATCATAAATTACATAATATTTATCGTAATTCTGTAAATAAAATTTTGACGAACCTACAAAGTGATCAATACGAACCATGCATGCTTTCAACCATAATCAATATAGAGCATTATCATTAAGGGCATGTCGCACATTCAGATCCTTCTATTACCGACCTCACTTTTTCAGTTCACTGAATTTTTTTTTAATTAAACAACTATTTTGGTAAATAAAATATGGGACTGAAACTTTGGAAAACGTATCAGAAGACCACAAAGTACATTTATGTACTTCATTTGAGTAGGAATTTCGATAAAAATCAGTTTAAAGACATTCGATGGAACCATTTTTTGACATAACCTTCCAATTTTTGGAACATAAGAACTTTTCTTATATTGAAAATATCGGTAAGATGTAAACAAACCTACATGAACGTAATTTACTGTCGGCTATTGCATTTCTGAAAGTTTAAGTCGGATATTGTACATATAAAAAAAGTTCTTAGGTTCAAAAAATGTTAAAGTACAAAGAAAATATGTTAAATATTGTTAACAGTTTTAATTTCTTGGAAAATAACTTTTACTAAAATTTCTATACAAATTAAGTTCTTAAACGTTATTTATTGTCTCCTGATACATCTTCCAAACGTTCATTCTGGTGTTTTATTAAAAACAAAGTTTTTAAGTTCAAAGAAAACCCTGTAAACCGGAAAACTAAGTTCGCTAATATATGTATTTCAATGTGTCACATGCCCTTAAGCCATACAAAATTAAATATCCGTACCTCTGATGACATAACAGTGTCCCTATACCTCTACAGTTTGCATGTGTTGACAGAGTTTTTTATAATTGTTTTTATTTTGTCGAAAAACAGATTACTTATTGAGAAAATTTCTCAAGAGATTTCAAGACCTGATATGTCAAAAAAAAAAAATTCAAAACTTTCATCAGTATGCTCTTACAGGTATAGATTTTAGTGAAAACGTGACTTCAGTACCCTCAACCACTATAGTGGATATAGTATAAAATTTTATTTAATCTCACACTTTTTACACCGCAAACAAGTAAAAGCACATACAATTTTAGAAGCGTAGAACTTGTATGAAGCTCATTTTGTGGAACAAATAAATAAAAATTTGTCAGGATAGGGCATCGATTTTCGAAATCGGTATTTTGCAACTTTTTTGTATTAGGACAAATTTTGAATTTATGTATTTATGTATTTTCTTTTTCATAAAAGTCTTACGTCCACTTGTAATTACAAGTAATGTCTTCTACAAGTTACAAGCGCTTTTACAAGTGCCGCTGTATCGGCGATAAATTCTTTAAGAAGATAAATTCGGTGCCATGGCGTCGAGGGAAATAACAAAGGCGAAAAATATCAATGTTTTAAAAAAGACACGCTTTCTAGCCTATCCTAATCTATAAGTATATAAAAATTCTTTTAACATATGTAATTCTTTATCAAGTTCAGAATAACCTATAATTATGTCGGAACTTTAACAAAGTGCTTCTTTACTTAATCCATAATACAATTTTCACGGCCAGAAAAGTCTGTAAAATTCCTTAAAATATAACTTGTATTTACTTGTAAAAGGAGTCGCCGCACTTATAGCTTATAAAAAGTGCCAATGACTTTATAAGACTCCCCCTTGTAAAAGAAGTTACAATTCCCTAGACTTGTAAATTGTACCGTGTAGGTTCTATGAAATAGGCCCCTGGTCGCTCTCGCAAGAGACTGGTCCTAAACTTAAAATCTCAATAAACTGTCATCGCATGTTACATCACCAATGGAATTTGATAACATAAATTGAAATGACTGATATACTTCACAGGAATATTCCTTAAAGTTAATGTTTATAATAATTGATAATAATAAGTCAGGACTAAAAATTCTCATTTAAAACTAAACATACTTTATTCATACACTAACCTCGCTCAGAGGCAGAGAAGTAACATTGAACTGCTTGCACTTCGCTTTCACCACAAAACCGGCGTTATAAAATTTCTAACGTTCAACACTTTTATATGCTATATATTTATATACTATATGTTATGCAATATCAAAACTTTGAGATTGAATAAAATAGGACACTATATCCACCATAGTCACCAAGGGCACTTAACTGAATTTTCAGTCAAATCTATATCTCTTTAGATCATACGGATTAAATTTTTTCGATATTTTTCCAATTTTTTGTGTATATTGGGTCTTGACATCTCACAAAGATGTTTCCAAATATTCACTTTGCATTTCGAAGAAAGAAAAACAATTTAAAACACTATGGCAAAAACGCTAACTATAGGGGTATATGGGCACTGTTATTCCCTCGATGGCCGCTTGGAGCGCGTGACGTTACAAGTCAAAATGTTCTATCGGAGAGCGCATCTTGACTGTCATAGGAGATTTTCTATTCCCCACGATGAGAGATTAAAGTGTATTGTTTTAATAAAATACCATTCTCTTAACCTTTCTAACCCCGCTTTAAACGCTCTCCCTCCGTCTCGCCCTTCCCCTTCGATCTCGCTTTACGGCAGCCTTAATATTTAAATAAATGCAAAAAAATAAAAAATTAAACATGACCAGAAAAAACGATAAGCCAAGGGTTCTCAACTTATATAGGAATTCATTCATTTTTACTATTTTAAATATTTTGTTTTTAATTTAATTTATTTTTCTTTTTAAAAATTAAAAATTAAAAAATTAAAAATATTAAAAATATGGTTTTTAATATTATAAATTTTTTTAATAGCTTATTTTGTTTTCACATCTACAATTTAATATATTTTTAATATATATTTGTACATTAATCATATTAATTTTTTTCATTTTGCAATATTGCGGATATTTTTATAATTATAATGACCGTCGCAATATTTTAAATAATTATTTGTTGGTTCATTAAATAGGCAACCATTTTTATAATACGTGCAAGAAGGCGGTGATATATTGGTTTGAAAAAGGTGGTTTCAGGAATGGTGATGAACAAAATCAATATTCACTGTTGCATGATAAATGAAGCAGTGTTTTTTCGATATAAAACTAATCATCTTTCATTTTTTCAGGTGCTGACTACCACCTTGATAATCCTATCGATAAATTATTTGTAAATATTGATATAGATGTGCTTAAATTTGATTGAACAATGGAAATTCTGTGATTATTGGTGACTCTAAACCTTGATTATTGACTTTTAAATCTGATACCTGAAATCAATAAAAATCTCTTGAAAGTAATACCTGAAAAAATAAAAATAATACATCAGTTTTGCGGTATAAAATTTAGTTAATCATTCAGTTTTTTAATTTCATCTGCAATTTAAATCAGAATGCATAAATTAATTAATCAATTTTTAAAATAAAATAGTTCTTTTCTAAAAAACCCCAGTTTATTCGAATTAAGGGCATGCTCTTCGTGACCACGTGACCAAACTAGTCCCCGAATATGAGCATTTTTTTGGTATTCACTGTGTCTACACGGATTGAGATATCGTGTTTAAAATTTGATAGATTAAATAAAAAGCGCTCAAGAACGTTTGTATACATCAATATATTTGTAATCGTAAGGAATGTTTATTTATAAATTAATGAAATATGACATTACCATTCGAGTTATAGCACTTTGAAGACAATTTTTGGTTTGATGCATTTCAGATTTTTTGATTCGCGTATATTGATCACTGACGCCAATTTTGGACTAAATCGTCTAAACCTTAAAAAAATTAATATAAGCAATAAAATTTGCACATTCGTTTAAAATAAAAAAATTACTATCTGCATACACGCAATCTATTATACTTTTTGGACCATTTTAGCTATTTCTAGCGGAAAAAAAGAAACTTTCAGCGTCGATAATGTCGAGATCAGGTGACTAAGTTCATTCATGAAATCTTTGTGTAGAGAATAAAATGATTTTCATTTTTTTTGGTCCTCACTACGTCCACACGGATTGAGATATCGTGTTCAGGATTTAGGAAGTTATACCGAAAGGGCTAAGGAATGTTTGTATATATCACAATGTTTATAATTACGATGAAAGTTTTCTAGTGAAATACTATAGGAATAAGAAAAAAACTTTGAACCTCGATAAGGTAGATGCTCGATTTAAAAAAATCGAGGACATCTTAGAACGCGATACTATATATATGGTTATATATTCTTGTGGATTTTTTTACTGGTGTGAAACAATTTTAAGTTATACCAAACCAATAATAATAAAATTTCGCTCAGGGGCGAAAGACAAGGCGAGTCTGACGATGAGCCCAGCCGGTTGGTTCACTGTCAACAATAGTTATCAGGTTATCGATTCAACGTCCAAAATAAGACGTCAAGAATTATGACAGTTAGTTGGAAAACTCCGAAGAGTAAATTTGATCACATTTCTGGTGTTGCTATGTTTCCAATTTGAAATTTATCTTTTATTTTTAGGACCAAAGAAATGAAAATCATTCTACACAAGAAATCCATGAACAAACTTAGTCACGGGATCTCGACTTTATCGACGTTTAAAGTTTCTTTTTTTCCCCGCTAGAAATCGCTAAAAATGCTCCAAAAATAATGATAGGTAACGTGTGTACAGACAAACATTATCTGAAACATTATCTGAAAAGTTCTATAACTCTAATGGTAATATTCTATTGCGTCGATTTATCAATAAACTTTCTTCAAAACTATAAACATATTGATGTATACAAACGTTCTTTAGTGCTTTTTATTTCATCTGTCAAATTTTAAACACGATATCTCAATCCGTGTGGACACAGTGAACAGCAAAAATAATGCTCATAACCTGGGACTAGTTTGGTTACGTGGTCACGAAGAGCATGCCCTTAATGATCTTTGGCAAAACATGTAAATACAATGCCTCGTAGAAAAATAATCCAAACGGAAAAAAAGAAGTCGAGTTTCAGCTGATCAACAAAAGGAGGCAAGCTGAATGCCAACGCAAGTATCGAGAAAAAGAAAATGATAAAAACAATACTGATTATCAAAATAAGGAACAAGACATTCCTAATTCTCATATTGGTTTAAATAATGCCAACTCTCTTCATGCATCGGATACAATACCGGGACTTCATTCACAGAATAGCAATCGGGTAAACTCACAATCAATACATATTCATCGAATGATTGATTGAGCGTCTATATCAAAAACAATCATACTACCAAGAAAGGCTTCTGGAATATTCATACATCTTTTAACAGCCAATTATCTAATTTGTATGATCATGCAAGTCGAAAAATGAACATTGCTTGCGAGCATTGTATAGCAAAACATTTCCGTGCTGAAAATTGCTAATAAAAGGAAATCTTTTCGCGATTGCTATAATCATGATAAAGTTGTTATCGATCCATTACCCCAACTTCAACTTCTTGAAAATTTTTTCTTAGAGAATCATCTGAAATCAAAACATTTCATTGAACGGATCAGAGGTTACAATAACGAATTTTCATTTGCAGCATTCAATGCAAATTTATTCAATTTCAGTGCACAACGTAGTGGTCCATATTGTTTTAAAATTCAAGGTCAGATTTATTATCAAATAAACAATGCTTTATATCTAGGTGCAAATAAAAATCTAAGTTATGGACAACTCTTTATTCTGTATGAGAAAGAAGCTGCTGAATGTCGCCTTAAGCAAAACTCTCATCTTGATAAGGAATTGCTGGCATTGCTGGGAAAAGAAATACGTAAAGTGAATTTATTTGCACAATCGTATTTGATGATGCACGAAGAAATTCAAAATGAAACGTCGTTAGCATTTGGTTCAATTGCATCTAATCTGCGATTGACGTTTTTACCCAAGGCTGGAATCGATAAAGGCAGACATAATGCCCAGAGAACAAATGAAGTTGCGACCTTTTTCTCTACAACTGCTGATGCAGAGTTACAGGATGCTTTTGTGACTGTAAAGAACAAAACGAAAAAACGTTGCAGAATGTAAATTCAATGGATCCCAATGTAGAGCCTTGGACCTACCCATTGTTTCATCCTCATGGAGCTCAAGGGTGGCATGCAGATATGAAGTTGAAGGAAAGTGATAAGAGATTGACCAGATCTATGTACGTTCTGCGTGGTATGGCCACACGTGATGAAAATGCAATGCAATCTTACGTGGCGAAAAATTGTTACAAGAATGGGTTGTAGACACTGGCGGACGTATCGGACGAGTTATAATTTTACCTTCGTCATTCGTACGATCACCACGTAACATGATGCAACATTACCAAGATTCAATGGCCATCGTCAAAAAATTTGGAAAAATTGATCTGTTTATCACGATGACGTGCAATCTTAAATGGACTGATGTTGTCAAAAACTTACTTCTTTGTCAAATAGCTGCTAATAGACCAGATGTATGCAAAAGGGTATTCAATTTAAAAAAGGATTATTTGGTTGACCTCGTCAGACAAAAACTGTTTGGTGAAGTGATGGCTTACGTTTATACGGTCGAATTTCAAAAACGTGGACTACCTCATTTTCATATGTTGGTAACGCCCAAACAAAATTCTAAAATAACAAATCCCAACACTGTGGGTCAGTTCGTGTCAGCTGAAATCCTTGATCCGAATGTGAATAAAAAATTACAAGAAATGGTAATGAAACACATGAATCATGGTCCTTGCGCTGATTGGTGTAAAGTGAAAGGAAAATGCTCGAAGCGTTTTCCAAAATCTTTCCAACAAGAAACGACCATGGATAAAAGTGGTTATCCACAGTATCATCAGAGGGATACTGGCATTCTTTACGAGAAAAAGGGGAGTTTTGTGGTTGATTACCGAAACGCTGTTCCATATTCTCCCACCTTATCCACTGTCTTAAATTGTCATGTGAATGTGGAGGTTGTTTCGTCAATCAATGCTGTCATGTACATATATACAAGTACGTTTATGAAGTAAACCTTTGCAAGAGAAAATTCATGCTATTGCACGTTTGCCTGTTCATCTGTCAAATTAGCAAAGCATGATTATCAATAATGATGTTGATGATGCGGAAATTATATCTGCTTTACAAAAATCAACAATGCTTCTTGTTTACCTAAAGTTGAATAACCAAGACGATGATGCTAAGCAATACTTGTACTCAGATATTCCTCGATATTATGTGTTTAAAAAAGTAACTCGTGCCGATTGACAAAAGGTCAATCGATGGGAAAAACGCAAAAGTTTTCACAACATAATTAGCACAGCTGCGTGTTTAGAAAGATGTCTTGCAGAAGATGATGTTGAATGAAATGGAGCAATAAGTGAAGTCATGGATGATGCCGAGACAAAAACGCAGTCTTTTTGTACGAATCCTCATTCATTGTCAACCTGTTCAACCAAGAGATCTTTGGGAAAAGTTCAGAATGCCCTTACCGGAGCATTATATCAGACGATTTGGGTATTCAACCGGCACAATGAGTGCTGATTCTCAAATAAGAGAGATGCTAGAGAAAGCAAATTGGGATATATAGAAATTTCCCGAAATGGAGCAAATAACACCAGAATTCGAAGAAGAAGTGCACGAACAACTTTTGCAAGAAATGTCGATTCGACAAAACCAATACCATAAACTGAATGTAAAACAGAAAGAAATTGTTGATTTGATTCTCCGGTTTGCAGAAGGATGTGATACTTTTGGGAAATGCTTTTACATTGACGGACCGGGAGGATCAGGAAAAATTTTTGTTTATAGAACTCTGTTCTACTTATTGAAAGGTTAAGGTAAAAATACTTGCACAAGGGTCTTCACAGGAATTGCTGCAACATTACTTGCTCAAGAAAAAACAGTGCATAAAACTCTTGGTTTAAGAGTGCCTCTATGTGCGGACTCGGCTTCCAACATTTCAACTCAGTCAAAACACGGAAAAAGATTGAATGAAGTAGACGTATTCATTTGGGACGAGCACTGATGGTACTACGTTTTGTACTCGAAGTCATGGACAAAACATTGCGTGATTTCATGTCTAATGATTTGCCATTTAGCGGAAAGATTATTGTTTTGGGTAGTGACTTCAAACAATTGCTACTCGTAAATGAACGAGCAACTTGCAGTGAAATGGTCAACCCATCAATAAAATTCATTACTTTGTGGAACTCTTTCAAAATGCATTATTTGTCGGAGAACATACGAGCTTTATCAGAAGAAAGAGTTTTCTCAATTTCTGCTTGGTATGAGCAATGGTACTTTGAATGACAATTCAGAAAATATTCAGATTCCCGATAGATGTGTCGCGAATATTAACTCTGATATAGTTGCAGATACATATGGTGATATGATCAAAAACAAACAATACAGAATTGCGTCAAAACACGCCATACTTTCCGGAAGAAATATTGATGTTGATGAGATTAATTGCAGAGTCATTAATTCACTTGATGAAGAAACACAACAAATTTACACCAGTATAGATAGTACAGAAACAACTAGCGACGAAGGAGGCATCAATCATGAGGCCATACTGACGGAATATTTGAATACTTTGAATCCTCCGAGCTTGCCACCTCATGAATTGCGATTGAGAAAATGCGCAGTGATAATGCTGATAATAAATCTAAGCATAAGTAAAGGTCTTTTCAATGGTACTAGATTGCTCGTATTAGAATCTTCTCACAACATTTTGCGATGTGAAGTTTTGACAGGCAGTAAAACGGGCGAAATCGGTTAACTCAATTAAATAACACTGCACTGTGAAAATAATTATCCATTCTTATTCAAAAGGAGACAATTTCCTGTGAAAGTAGCATTTGCAATAACAACAAATCACAAGGTCAAACTTTTGATCGAATTGGAATTGATCTGAGAAAAGATGTTTCCAATCATGGACAGCTGTACGTAGCTTTTTCAAGAGATCTTGGGATTTATTAAAAGTTTTTAAAAGTTTATTTAAGTAGCGAAGCCATACGAAATGGCAAGAAAATAAAAAATGACATTTTTCAAGAGAGTTTTTTACCTAATTAAAAAATGCCTTGACTCAATATATTTGAAAACTTTGATATAATATAATATATGAATATAATGAAATCCGTAACATTCACGAATATTTTATTTATATCCTAGATGGAAATAATTAGGTTCGATATTGTCAATAAGTATTTAGCCTTACACATGGAGCTTTTTACAAATTATATATGCTTCTAATCACATTCATTTTTTATTTGTATATTTTCAGCGAATGCCATATTTCTTTTTAATTCAGTTAAACTTTATGAATAATTATATTAAAAAATTCATTGAAAAATATTTTCAAAAATCTTAATTCGCATTTCGATTGATGTAAACTTGAGTGTTTATAACTAACATGAAAACCAGAATTTCCACGAACACAGCGCACGGTATGTTCTATTTATATTATAATCGCTGTTGTACAATCTGACCTTAAGATCAGTTTCATTTCTGATTAGTATTAAAACGAATAATTTTATTATGATGCGTATTTCGAAGCGTTCATCGAGGTGTGGTATGGATAATCTCACATTTGGCTTGGTTTGGCGTTTATAAAATTGATTGTCGGATTTGGTAAACATATTTCACCCCGCGTTTGTCTGGCACTCTATTTGAATTATATTCTTAGCTTATTTTCAAACAGTGTTATTGTATTAACCCGGTAAGAAGGAATGTATTGAAATACCTTCAGATGATTTGAAATATAGTCAAATTCACAAAATTTTGAATCCAAGTGAATATCGTTTTCTGATTCTCACGTTTTATTAATATAAACCTCGACTATGTGCATCTCACGTCAATCTTGTTTAATGTTATACTGATTTCTGTTCATAAACGAAGACATTTTAATTACGTTGATGTAGGTAGAAACTGAAGGCAAGTTAATAATATTTAATTGTGTGAGGTCAGAACAAATATTTAAGTGACTTTAATTCTCTTCGTAAAGCATAATTGTTAATATTTTAATCCAAAATAATTCTATTCTACTCAAAGTGCAGTCGATTCAATCTTTAGCAACTGCTCTCACGACCATGTTTACAAGACTTTGAAATAAAACGAATATCGTTTATTTCTGTTTATAATAGTCTGTTTATAATAGTAAATATTACGAAATAATTCATTAGCAAAATTCAATAAACTCATTAAATTAGTACAAATTTAATTGATTCAAAGTAAGAAAGTATATTGAGGGTTAGACCTATACTAAGAGTCTTTGATTTTTCTAAAGGCATTAATCCTGTACCCAAGGTAAAAAACGGTAACGTGAGCAGCGAGAAAGCTCTATTCAGAATGAAAAAAACTGTTCCCACCATAAAAAATAACATAATATGAAATTAGGTTTTTAGTTTGGATCTCCAGACGAGCCTTAATTCCGTACACGAACATCCTCTGCTGAATGTGCTCTACTACCTTTTTACTTGGTAATATTAGAACTATTTTCATTCAAAATCTTAAGCAAAATTAAAAAAATTGGATACTTAGTTCAAAAATAAATGTTTTGAATTTTAACGAGCTTTCAGCCCTGAAGAAGGGCTCTTTAAGTCCTTTCACCTTCATCCCGAGGCTGGGCTTTAATAAAATTCAGCAAAAAAAAATCAATTACCTTTGCCTACCTCGTAGCGGGGTACTTAAAAATTTGTGCAACTTTCGAACATGAGGCCTGCTTCTGTAAAATTCTTTCATCTTCTCCCACAAGACAGGTTAGTCCAGAATTCATTTACCTTCGGCCACGAGACGGTGTTCTAGAATTTCGATAAGAAATAAAATCAATATTTAAATCGACCTGATAAAAGGAAAAAATTTCCAAAAAAGCGTAATTTCCTGGAAAATGAAAATTCTGCACGTAAGAATGAAAATCGTTCTGAAAATGAAGTTTCGGAAAAATGCATGCTCTCAACAAATCCCGAGTTTGTTGAAATAGAAACAGTGATTTTTGTAGCTCTTTCACACTTCGATCCCAAACTAAAATTTGCGGAAATGAAAAATGACGCTGAGCATTCAGCCCTTTTCAAATCCCTGATTATTCGAGGAGAGAGTGCTATACTGAAGAAATGTTGAGTTACGTGATTGAGGTTTAGTTCAAAATCGAACTAAATTGATAATCAAGGTGATCAGTTGCGAGTTTTTGAATTATCGAGCTTAATTCAGAAATGTCTTTGCTAAAAGAAAATTAATTTTCATGAAAATAGATGTCTCTTTTTGTTTATAAGAAAATAATACTCTATAAAAAAATGTTAGAAGAACGTTTAACAGAGTTTCAAGTAGCAAAATTGTAATGAGACGAATTCATAATTTAACAGAGGAATTATTATCAATCTTCGTCAAACCTTCATTAGAGCGAATAACTTTAAGAAACCCCTTTTTCCTAAATGACGCACTAGCTTTGGTATCCTTAAATATCCATTATGCAAAAGAAAAAGTTAATTGATGAATCATGCGAGAAACTTTTTGAATTCAAAATTGCTCCCTTTTTTCACGAAGCTACCCAATACCAGAAACTATCCGGATCAACCTTGTATTCTCAATGCTTCCAAAGAGGTGATGATTAGTAGAATAACAATACATCTAACATCTATACATGATCTCAAGCCCCGGAAACAAACACTTATTTAAACTCAAATGCATCTTAAAATCAGGTACAAATTTTGAAAAATAAAATTTCAGAATCGTTAATTCTACATTTTTTTCTTGAAAAGTGATGAAAAGGAAGATCAATTTAATCCGCGTGTCATACTTAGCTGGAAAGTAATTTTTATATCTAGAAAGTTTAAGCATGAACCTGCAGAGTTGTCAGATAAAATCTTCTTCTGGTATCTTGAAGTTTTAACGAAATTTGTCACTTTAAAAGTTTCTAAGGAAATTGACAGATATTACTTCTGTACCTGCATCGGCAGGAAATGAAAAAAGTTAATTCTCAGGCCATCAAGTTTAGGTTTGTAAGGGTCCTTATAAATTTGAAATAACATCTCAATGAATGAACACCTTTCAAAATGCCTAGTTCTCTGCCCTTATAAAAGAAAATTAATAAACGCAAGTGGCGTGCTGGTAGAAAGGTATGAAAGGATTATAGCTAGAAATTTGGCAGCTCACATATTTAAAAGAATAACAGTAGGCGGCTTGAAAATAATCCTCGAAGAGAGCTTCGTTGGGTGAAATTAAAATTGTGGCGCCTAATTGCTTTGTCCTCTTATCAACCTTTATGCCCATAAAGGGTCTATTTTAATAAATCAAAGGAAGTTGTTTTAGTTTACCTCATAGCTATGAATTTCGGTGTGGATGAACAAATAACATTGAACATTCTCCATAGAGTTACTTTTTCTAGCCTCAGTTTCTTGTGCATTTCTCAAAATGCCAGAAGACAAGGATAAATCCAAACAAACTGGTGTTATCATGATCGAAATTACGCGTCAAACTCATCGGTTTGGAAAATTAACTATCCCAACTAAATATACAGGCTCGATTTTGATTTTTGATTAAAAAAGGATACAGAAAGATTTAAATAAAAAACCCAGCCTTTCACCTTTATTTATTTTAAATCAACATTTTTTGAGATGAATCCATTTATTTTAAATCAGACGCTGAACAAATTAAAGTTATAGTAAAAGAATACTTTTTGGAAAACTTTTGCTTGCTTCAAAAAACTTTGGTCACGGTTACCAAAAATTTGGTTGTAATTTCTAAAAAGTGGTTAGTATAAGCGAATAATTTATTTATCTCAACACATTTTTTTTTTAAGTATCGTTCTTCAACCGTACCAAACAATTGGGCGACTAATATCAGTAAAACGCGACTATACGTGCGTGGACATCCGACGCCCAGTTTACAATATGGCTGATGTCAGCGGATAAACCAGAGAAAACAACTTAACAATGTTTTGATCTGTAATTATGTTTTTGTAGTTTCGTTATTAAAAAATTGTATAGCATGTGATTTCGGGCTTGCTGTGATGTTTCTCGAATGACTTTAGAACTTCGGATTATGAAAATGGGTTTTTTCTTTCTGCGTTATAAAATAAAACCACATATTCCTTTTTTAAAGAATAAGCAAGAAGAAGAGAGGGTGCTTCGATTTAGTAAGATGCAATTGATTTGAGAAACAATTCGGTTAATTATAATTTCGTCTATAATCATCGAAAATCCTGATTAAATTTAATTGTGATTTAGTAAGACCAGTTTTTTAATTGCACGCACTTTACTAAATTGATACATATTTTTTACTTCAGCGTTTTCTTGCATAAACTATTATTATGACATAATTTAAAATTCAAGACCTGCCAAAATATTAAAATCCAATTGTTCTTAAATTTGATCATGAAAATTTGTTGTCCGATATAATTGGTTCAAATAATTGTTATTTTCTTATTTACTTGATTTCAGTATTTATTTATTATAAAATTAATTTAATCAAATGACCTCATTGTTATCTTAATTTTTTATTTTAATCAATTGTTTAGACAAATTCATAGTTTAGACATTCATGAGCAGAACGTAATCTTTTTTTATTATTTGTCTTAAATGAAATTAGCGGTCATGTTTTGTAATCAAGATGTTCCTTTACATAAACCAACATACAAACTTGTAAATTGAATCTTGACGGTCACTATGCAGGAATCTGGCGAAGTAAACTTCAAATGATCATGAAAATGAACGCGCACAAAGGAAACTTTTCATGATCCAGTACAGGTTTGTTTGCGAATGAAATAGAGGCGCGGGTTCCTGTATAGAGTCCTTTGCAGAAAGTAATCACGAAAGTTTATGTCACTTACAGCTATAAAGTTGCCTTTCTTCTATTTCCTTAAAGACACAACTTACTATTGAGAGAGCCAAATCACCAGCGAACCCTGGCGGATTAGTTTCTATATAGGTTTATGTATAGAATCCTGAACGAAATCGTGTACATGAACTCACATCTCAATTCACCATGCGAAGGAACCTGCATAGGATCATTCAAAGGTTAGCTTGTATATACGTTTCTTTGCTTGATCAATTATAGTTTCTTTCACTAAATTCCTTACCAGAAATCGTTAAGATTACCTATACAGGTTCGTGTGCAGATTTGTTTACAGGAACATGTGCAGGATCCTCCGACGTTCCTGCACGAGAATTTTCAGCTGGAAGTTGTGCTTGTGAATTATTTGAATAATTTTAGGGTCCATTTTAACGTCATACTTGCTCCATTTCATCCTGCTTAAAAAGGCAATTATTAGAGCAGCCAGATCAGGATCTACGAACAATCTTTTGAAAGTTTCAATATCCGGGAGGTTTATTACATCCACGTGAATCGAACTGCCATGGCGATACCAGAAAAAAAGTTGGAAGAACCTACATCATCGACATTGCTTGTCCACTTTACCGAAATTTGCATACAACCTATACGATCAAGATCCATCAGTATAAGGCATGGAGTAAAGACCATATGCAGGAATGAAACATGCAACTATATATCCTACTGTAATTTCGGCTGCAGGTAATGCACACGCAAGATGCACTGAATATTTTAAATATTTAGGCGTCAGTAGGATACTAGCAGCATCTTGGAAGACAGTTTTAATAAACGCGTCGTTTCAACAAAAGTATTGCGTGAAGGAGCAAAAAGGAACCTTGCAGGCAGATGGAAGAAAAAGGTTATATCGTGAACTGAGTGTAAAGCAAGATAAACAGAAAGAAACCGAAGACCCTCAATTAAAAGACATTACTAACTACTGATGGGATGATTGGAAAAAAACGAACTAAATTTATTTGTACACTAAGTGGTTCGTACTAAAAAAAGTAAGGCCAAGAAATAACCCTGAAATGGCGCTAAAAACACAGTTTCAGATGTTTCAACGGTTTCGATAAGGGAAAGTAATCTGAAAGCTTCAGATCCGTTGCAGTCACAAGTACCTGTCGAGTGTGCGTCTTGTGTTGGCAAGGTGTTTTCAGAAGATCATTGCACACTTAGATCTGATTCTAGGCTTTATGCTCAAAAGTACTACGTATATGGTGCCTAAAAAACCTAAACCCCGCAAAATCCATCTGAATAAAGATCGATCGCCTATCTTCTAGCAATTTATGAATGCCTCACAGCTCTCATTCCAGAAAAGGGGTTTTCTCACTGCGACGAGAATGACATCCTAACAGAAAACCAAAAACAATACTGTGCAAACTCGCGGGGCAGTGAAGATCTAGTCACCACGAACGCTGTTGTCATGACGCAAGTTCGTAAACCTTAAATAAACTTACAAATTGCATACATTGACTACAATCAAGCCTTTACTTCCGTATCACATGACTATTCGCTTGAATTTTTGAAGATATATAAAAGCTTCTCACGCATCATCGACTTTCTGAGTCGTTTGACGATACTTTGGGGTACAAGAAATAAATATTTTGATCATGGACTACCAGTATAAACTGAGTTAATACGCATTACAACGAGTAACTTTCAAGGGTAATCCTTTGGTGCACTTTTTCTGTCTACAGTTAAACAGATTAGACCCCGAATGCACCACATTAATTCAACGATTAAAAGTTTCATTTTATCGTTGTATTTTTCCTCGGAGGGTGCCTTCAATATCAGGGCAAAAACCATAGAGGAATTAGAATTGCAATAGAGACAGAAAGTCATCCACGGCGAGTATCCCGAAACCTTAAATCAACATTAAGTGAATAGTGAGGTATCTAAGATTTGGCTGAGAAAGTATGTCCTGTGTCCTAAAACGGAAGAATTCGTCATTGCGATTCAGGGCCAGTTTTTCAACACCATAAATTATCGCAACACGTGATACATCAAAATGTGTTTGACGAGTGCCGATTATGTGTTAATAACAATGAATCCATCGAGCACATTATTGATGGCTGGCTTGTAATAGCTCAAAGATAATATACGCAGACATAATCATATGGTGAACATTATATGACAACAACTGGACCTAAACCCAGGACTCCAGATAACTTCCAATATCCTTTTTAGAAAAAGAAGATTACATCTTATATTGTGATGTTACTATTCAGATGGATCATTACATTCGAGCGAATCGAATGGACTTCTTGATGCGAGAAAAAAAAGGTGGAAGAGTCTACATCATTTTCATTGGTTGTAAACTTAATCAAAATTTGGTAGTAAACTATGCAACTAAGATCCATAAGTACCACGAGCTAAGGCATGCAATAAAGACAATAAGGAAGAATGTGAGGCTTAAGACGATGTCAAGGAACCGCGGCCTACCTGTCCTCTTGGAGCCCCTTTTCTATTGTTCATTATGTTACTGCCATACATTTAAATGGAATTTGAATGTAACAATTTTCTTTTTTGCTGTATATTTATCTCTTTTAATTTAAAATTCATCTATTTTGTTCAAAATTTATATTTTTTGCTAACAAATTAATTTTTTCTTTAATAATTTATTTATTTGGTTAAAAATTACTTTTTTTAAAGAAATTAACAACTATTTTCCATTCAACATGCAAAATTCGCCTGGCATGCAGTTAATGTGGATAGAAATATAACAGTGCCCGAGTAAAGTTTATAAAAAGTTTTTCTACTGAACCATGCATACTCCTGCAGATATATTCTACCAAAGAGTCATGAGTCCTCGAAACTGCCATTATACCGAGGTAGAATTTTCTAATCTACGTCCAAACATTTAAACGCGGTAACGCACCTTCGACTCGGGCTCCATGTTAGCAAGCAACAGAGTTCATACACTATTTTAATTAAATGTACCCCTGTAACATAATGCAGAAGGCTCCAGCTAAGATCCACAGCGCTTCGAGACCCAGACCGGGGCTGAGCAATTAAATAAGGTCGCCGAGAGGGCAGGTAGGCCGCGGTAACATCCCATCGCCTTAAGTCGAATGTGACATGTGCATCTATTTATCCTATTGTCATTTCGCCTATAGGCAATAAGTACCAAAGAGTCACTGAACATCCAAAACATTTACGACTAAAAACCTATGAAGTGGATATGCGAGTGGTCACCCCCAACGCGCGCGGCCGCTCTGTAAGGATAACAGTGGTAAAAGATGAACCAAAAACTATACCATGCTCCTAACTTGTTACTTACAATATCATTGCAGAATATTTCATACATCGTAGTAAATTAATTCATAACATCCTCATCTCATCAGTTACTTTTTAATAAATATAAAATTTCTTTTCCAAAGATTATTTGAAGTTTTAGTTTATAAGTTATTAGATATTTAAGCTGGACTGTTTAGGATTGCGCGCGCGCGAAATAAACACTCGTGCATATATTAGTCAGTAACACTGTGCTGGCCTTCCGCTCACACAAAAACTTTTGTTTCTAACACATCCAGGGATGCTTCTGAAGAAATAACCACTAAGTAGAGGCGTAACAACCGTGCCGAGAGCTAAATAGCATCTGGGTGAGGTGTTTTAGAAGGTAATTCTGGGATACCGGGCGAGCTCTCAGAGTACGAAACCTTGTCCTTGCATGTGGGGCTCTACCAGAATGGACGAACTCTTTTCCCTAGCTTCTTATGTGAACTACAATGACAACGACAAACATAGTTGTAGTAAGGGCAACTTTAAATAATCGAACGCGCAGGGCTTCCAAAAATGGGCCGAAAAACAACGCCGAGTACACTACAATTGAGGGAGCTAGTCAAGACGAAGTCAATGTGATGGATCAACGAAATATCAATACTTTTTAGCGGACGGATCAACTCAGGGACGAACTACTGGAGTGCTATGTTAACAATATGGCCGCTGAACGAAAATGTTACATGGCGCGACTGCATGTTCTGTGCTGCGAGAAACACCCAGAGCTCTCGCATTTTTCGCGTATGCGACTGCGAAACCGTGCCGCGGAACTTCGGAAAACTGGTAATACAAGCGGAGAATCTGCTCAACCGTAGCCAGAAATAGCCGGTAACAGAAAAGGAGAGGCGACATTGAGACCACCCGTGATCAGACATTCAATAAAGGTAGAGCGATGCTTCAGGGCCCGAAAAACATCAACATCCAGGTTTCTCTCAAGCCTAAAAATCTCGCTTAACTTTATGATGAGCTTTGTAGAGATTTTTCCGAAGAGCCCGACCTCTGAACGCGTACCGAATTCAGTGTGTGATTGACTACATATTATCTAGCAGGAATGTCACTGCCACAGTCCAAGATTTGACACGCGAACTGGGGGCCCGTTATCATGCACTGAACAAATCAAAACTGCTGACCATCAGGCATCATATAGTTGACAGAATAGGCTACTATCTGAAGCTAGAACAAGTCTGTAGTGGAGAGAGAAGTCGGTCAGAGGAAGCCAGCAGTCTCTGATTATTGTCGACCATTCGCTCAAACGAGAGTAGGTTGAAGCATTTTGGAGAGAAGTCTATAAAGTTAGTCATTCACTGAAAAAAGATTCGAAAAAGGTATATATCTTCAATAAGCTGTGTAATGAACTCATAACAACTGAGGAAGAGTGTCCCCCACCAATACCGAGAAGGTGAAAACAATTTTAAGAGGCATGAAAAACTATTTTGCTGTAGGACCAGGTGGTATTAATCCTTCAAGTGGAAGAAGTTCTTCGACAACCCACCAGCATCTGGCTCGAATTCTTACTTCATATATGGAGTCAGAAGAGCCTATTCTGGCGTGGTTATAATTAAAGGACAAGCACTTGCCTGAACACACTGCATAATATTTTCACAGCTATCCTAGATTATATGATTTTTCGGACTATCGGATCTGTGTGGCAAGAAAAGTATAAACAGTGCGGCTCAAAGAAACGCATAGCAGGATGTCGGGAGAACCCGCTCGTCGATAGACGGGTCTGCAAAGACGCAGCATCCTACCAGCGTGATGTAGCGATAGGCTGGATTGGTTTCCGGAAAGCGCTTGATTCGACCTCTCATAGACTTATAATCTATGACTACTAACATCGTCAACTTTCAGAAGGGTGTCGTTCAAGTACACACTCTGAGCCGACCCCTATTTTGCATGGATGATCTAAAGATAATCTTAAGATCTATGTTAATTATCTAGAGCAACTACACTCACCTAATGATACTTTTCCCATTGCTCTCAACATCTAGAATGATACTTCAGCAGACCCCTGTTCCTCAACGCATCAGGTATTTTGTAAATGAAACCTTTTCTGGGGTGAGAAAAATGTAATGGCATCCTTAAAGAACCTAAGTTCGTCAAAAGAGGCGCTATTCAACACCTTGGTGGTGGAGTACATACTTGGGCGTTACAGGGCCACATTTACGACGTAAAATTTATAAAGGATACTCTCCGAAGCAAATACAAACGTCTCATCCGACAGATTCAATCTTCGGAATTGCCAGCGAGAAACAAAGTATCTGCAGCGAACATGCTTGCTGTCTTCAATGCATTCAGTGTAGTGTCATCGACAAAGAACGAGCTTAGATCTGTTGATATCAGGACAAGAAGAATTATGCACATAAACAAAAGCATGTACCACAAGTATTCCGACTGGCAAGATGCATCAAATCTTATTTAACTATAGTACTCACTCCTGAATGACCGGGTTAAGAAAGCACAAGATAAAAACTACCGTAAGCATATCCGCGACAAGAGAAGTTACTGCATCTTCCACAGAAATGTGGAGCATAAGTCGATGTTGTATGAGCTAACGTTTTCTTTCCTTCAATCACGCGGATTAAAGTCGCCATATATCAAGCCAAAACATTCCCGCTGATAGCTGCAGAGCGGTTCATGCCCACTCAGAGCATCTAGGATACATACTATGTAGTTGTCCAACTCATGCGGGAACGACTTACATTTAAAGGCACAATGCATTACTAACAGTAACTTATTAGTATTTTTCTTACTCTTAATGTATTAGCCTTACTAGCGATTCGTTAACGCTCCTAGGGAAAGCGAGTCAATTGTTGAGAATAAAAAGTGCCGCATATATTGGAACTTCATATTCTTGACAACTGCTCCTGTAGCACATTCCAGGCCTGACATATATCTCCTTCACTTCGAGAAACGAGTTTGTTATCGAGTTTTTGCACCAGCTGACAAAAACATCATAGCCAAGGACTATAAGGGAGTTTTGCTGTTATACCTAGAATATTATTTTAAGCTAATCGTGCTTATCATCGGCGCTCTTGGAATTGTGAAGCTTCAACTCGTTAATAGTCTGAAAAGCATCCCTGCTTATTAAAAAGGTACTAAGACACTTTCAGGCAAAATGCAGAAGGCAGTTATGCTTGGATCTCTCCGTGTCTTCAGAGTGCACGAAACTTTTGCCGGATTATCATATTGAGTCCATGGCAGACTGTAACCTCTTACCTTACGGCCGTGAGACGTGGGTACAATTAAAAATTTAGTAGTCTAAAACTCTAGTCCATATCCTTATTATTAGAATAATGTTCAGTAACCCTAAGAAACCAGAGATAGCTTTAACGAAAACCCTCAAAACAGCTAAAGCTTTACTGCGATTTCGCTGAAAGCGGGTGTAATTTTTCAGAATGGTACTCGCTCTGGCCGACTACAACATCACTGCTAAGGAGAAGAATAATAAGAATAGGTATCAAGACCTCAAAAGGGATCTCAAACATCTGCACTTAAAATATTCGATTAAAGTAATTGTCCTTATGATCTGTGCTCTCGTAGGTGCAAAACTATAACTGGTTTGTAACCTTAAAGCCATATCAGCGTGCTAAAGATTTGCCAAGGCACTTGCGCAAGGCACTTGCGAATTTTGTTCGTTTTTCGAATTCGGCACTTCTCATATTCGATAATTGACTCTATTTCCCTAGAAGCTTTTGGTAGAGCGGTATTGGGATTAATGCTGTGAGAGTGACAAAGATGGTAATAAAGTATTTTTAGTGACTCATTGTGCCTTTAGACTCACGTCGTACTTGCATGAGTTAGACAACTAGAAAGTATGTGTCCTAAATGCTCGGGGTGTGCCTGACACATTCTGCGTGAATGTATTGGCTCAAGATCTAGCGAACATATGCTAAAGTGGAAATAGCACCGTCTTAACGTGCCAAAATGAAACCCTTCGTACCCGACTATAATCCGGATGATTTAAGGAAAGCTAACATTAGCTGTGACTGTACGTCCACATTTCTCGTGAGGCTTGCGTTTTTCTCTGATGAAGTAAACAACTGTGCTGACTGTATCATTGCTGCTGACAGGGTTGCCAATTCTGGACTATTAGAAAATGGAAACTACGCGGACTAAGAGGAACACCAAAATTCATGAAAAACATGGGCAGTCTTACAACTATTTGTAAAGGTTTGTGTATTGCTTACGCCCCTGTAACTACCTTTGGGGTCCCAGCTTGTGCGATGTTGGTCATTGTAAGCCGGCCGGACAGCAAAAAGTTCTGCGACAAATGGTACAAATTAAAACATTAACTGTGTCGGCTAAGGATGCTTCGGCTAAAGTTAGGAATTTGTGATCAACCACCTTAACAAAAATGACGCGGGAGATCTTTAACTAGAATACTACACTGAAAGAAGAATTGGCGTGTCTCAAGTATGGAAATGTGCAGTCTTATACCAAAAGCGAAAAGGAGATTAAACAACAGTTTAATTTGGCGTGGAAAAACTTTAATAATAAATATCAGTTAAAATGATCTGCATCATGATATTAAGCAGCGGCCGATGAAGCAATATAATATAATCGGGATATTGATGTTCTTGCGCAACCTGATGGTAAACGAGTACCACCCGATCCTTAATAGGTAGATGGTCCGAATGAACCAGAGCCAGAAGCAGAGGCGCAGAACTCAAAAAGGCAATTAAAATGAACATACTACATGAACGTGGATATAATGCGCCTTAATTTTTAGGCAGCGAGAAGTGGACAAAGCGTGAGGATAGAACATCATCGTCCTTTCTTCCTTAAGTATAAAAATTAAACACTCAATATCTGTAAAAATTGCTTTCAGCTGTTGAAATGGCATCAAAATGAAAGTACAACACCACCCTCCTATTTATGCAATGACTTCAGAATGTCTGGATAACGAAAAACTGATTAACGCTAAGGGGATAAGTGCTAGGAAAAATAAAAATCAAATACCGGATCCACCGAATCCAACAGAAATGTAGAATCAATACAAAGCTAATTTCTGCCAGTGATGTAGATCACTAAATATCAGCGTGCACTAATAGAACACCTAAACAACAGTATTTGACATATGCATTTAAAAACTTTGAAAGAGATATAGAAAAAGGCAGTACCTCGAACTGGGTGTAAAGCCAAATAACCAGAAATACATCGACGTCCGTATATTCAAAAAAATTACTAACTACTAGTCGGGTTTGCGGGGAACAACAAACAAAAGCTGATTAGGCGCTGCGTGGTTTCAGCTAAAAAGAGAAAAAGCTACGCAATAAGCCTGCAATGAAGCTTACTAAGATCATAAATTCAGATATCTTAGCGGTTTTGTAAAGGGCAAGTAGCTGGAAAGCTCCAGGTTCGGACTTGGTTCACAATTCCTAGTACTGTTCATTCTACATTGGTAAGGTGCATTCAGAAGACCATTGAACACACAGATCTAAAGACAAACTGTATGCTCAAAGTGCAGTAACGACCTAGTCACCATACACATAAATTAACTAATAAGCAGGCATTCCTTTCGACATGACGTGACTATTTGCTAGGAGTCTTAAAAACTTACAAAACTGCCCACCTATCAGCGACTTTATAAGTCGTACGATAATGTTTTGGATTACAAAAATCAAAGATTTTGATTATGTACTACCACCAATAAATAGGTTAATACACATTATGACGGGTATCTTTCAAGAAAAATCGTTAAGTGCATTATTTTTCTGTTCAGCATTAAGGGGGGAGATGCCTTTAGAATTTCCAAAAAATCTATTTTTTTTAAATTTTGAATGTATAATATGTTGAAAATATACTGTAAAAATGAAAAAGAAAAACATTAAATATTTATGGAGATATTGTCAAAATTGTCAGAGTGCGCAAACCGTCACTAATCAGGTATTCGGAGCGCTTGGCTCGGAGCAATGTTTCTTATACAATAGGTTTGTATATTTTTGTGTCCCATAAATTCTGGCAAGGCTGATCACTACGTTACTACGTTACTACGTTTACTACGTTTATTACGTGTACCCGGAATCGCCGATTGATCGGCAAGTCACTGAAACTAATATTTATACCGTAATGAATTTTAAAAGTGATTATCTCGAAATTGTCTTTTCAAAAACTGCTCGTGCTGTAACTTAAAAAGTTGTTGACCGATTAGGCTGAAATTTGCAGGGTTTCTCTTTGTGGTACTATCGGAAGGATATACCTAAAAGTTTAAAGATATCGGGTTATTAATTAATTTTTTGGGGCTAAAAACTGTGGAAAAAATTGTCGAAAATTTGGACCTTCGATTAAACAGCCGATATAAATTTTAATTTCCAACTTTTTTTATTATTTTATAGGTTTATGCTTCCCTTTAATGCATAAGTAATCGAATAAAAAAACGTTTCTGATAACAAATAAATGGGAAAATGTCGACAGCTGCATTAGTTTTCGATGTCTCGGAGTAGACGCTTGAAGAAATATTCTGCAGGGTCGCCATTTTTTTTTAAAAATCACATATTTTTTTACACTTCAACAATGTAAGAAAAAGATGTTAAAATTATTAAATGATCTAATTATTTAGTAACTTAAAAAAATTCACTAAATTTGATTGATTTTACCCTTTCTAAAGGTATCTCCTCCCTTAAATCCGTTGCGCTAAACTCTCAGTATCATGTCTCATGGGTTAAAAATACGCAAGTTCAAACCAGAAACTGCCAATTAGGGACCGCAGAGCTACAGAACGAGAATGAGAATGACATCAAGCGAAGGCTGAGGGAGAGTTTTATCAATATCTGGCTATTCTAGAAATCTTGAAAGTTTAAACGAAACCATCTGCATTAATATAACGATGCATCGACTATTTTACTGTGAGCGATACGTTGCGCTTTACAATACTATCTGTAAAGTCAATCTCAACTACACGCCCTTGAATATGTACTCACAAGAGGTCTTGATACCAATATTTAATTAAAGGAGCAAGTCCTGTTAGTGTGCCAATTATGTGAAGATTTCAGTGAATTCATTTAGCACATAATAGACGACTGACGCGTAATAGCTTAAAGAGAATATACGCACAGCATAATTACGTGATGGGCATTATACATCAATAATTTTCCTTAAACCTAGAACGCTTAACAGAATAATTGCTTTCCTATAGATACATTTCTGTATCCATTCTACAAAAAGAAGATTACATCTGTACTGAGATATTTTATCCAGGCGAATCATTATATTCGAGAGTCAATCAAGCCCAAATCGTGATGCGTGAAAAAAAAGGCGGAAGCACGTACATCATCGACATTGCTTGTCCACTTGACGAGAATTTGAAGGCAAGGTTTATAACTAAGGTCCTTAAGTATAGCAAACTAAGGCATAAAGTAAATACAATATAGAGGAATGTAAAACATACATTTATTTATTCTATTACGATCTAGGCTACATTCAGTGTACACGTAAGATGAACTTATTATCAAGAACTTTAATGAATCAGTAAGGTACTGGCAGCAGCTCAAAAGGCCGCTTTATTAAGCACCTATCGCATTATAAGAAAATGCCTAGAACACCAGGAGGAAGGCGACTAAAAATCTATGGAATGGCTGGGAGATGGTAGCACTAAGAAGGCATCCAGAGGCTACTAATATCACCTTCAAGGATTGCGGCTGTTGTGTGAGGACACTAGCAGCAAAACACGAAGTCCAAACTTTACTATGCTCCTAATTTTTCACCTACTACAATATCGTCTTAAAATATTTCAAACATCGTATTAAATTATTTCGTAACATCCTTATCTCATCAGACCTTCGACTTATTAGTCCGAAGCTAGGTCGCACAAAGGCAATTTGACCTTACAAGTATAGCATACTTGTAAGTTAAGGGCATGTGCTAACTAGAAAATTATCGATTATACCATTATTAGGTTCCCCCAGCTTTTTCCATACAATAAATAAGGTTGATTTAAAGCGAGGAAAAGTTAAATGCATTCCGAAGACCGTGAGCTTATCGACGAAAGACACCTTGTCTGTGGAGAGACCACTACATGCCTGGATGTGCCATAGAGCCGCAGTCAGGACGCGACATCTATAAGGGTACTCTCCCAAGCAGATGAAAACGTCTGATCCGATGAATTTGGTCTTCAGAATTGTCGGTGGGGATCAACGTTCACAACAGGATCTTCACAAGATCTTGTCTTCACAATAGGATTATACTGGAGCAGGAAATCGGAAGAAGTGGTCAAAGGAGTGTACTTATACCTGAACAAGAATATCGTATACGCGAACGTTTTCGCGCCTCATATTATCCGGATGGAAGTCGGGCACGCAGGGTTTTATTGTGGTGAGTTAAGACGTTTTCTTTTCCACTTTACTATACCGTTGCCACATTTTGAGTCAAGACATTCCCCATTATATCTGCAGAGCATGCCATGCACACCCCGAGCACCAAGGGCACATACAGTCCAGTTGTCTAACTTATGCGAGCATGCCTTACATCCAAGGGCGCAATAAGGCACTAAGAGTGCTTTAATACTAACAAAAATTACCGTATTCTTCTTGTATATACTACCTTCAGAAATTGTCGGTAAGATCGGCAAAATTAACTATTAAAAATCACTGCCGATTTTGTAATCTGATTACTCATTAAAAAAAGGAGTTAGAAACTTTTTCAAAAACCCGTTAGAAAGCTTTTTAAATTGTGCGTCATTCATCTTCTAATAGAGATATTTCTGTAATTTTTGAGAGAATATGCTGCATGAGAAGTTTTAAACAAAATCAAGAATTTCTCAAATTTCGTACCTTGACTTCAACTTGGGGCATGACATGAGAATTTGTAGCAAAAATCTAAAATTCATACCACTTAGTCTTTGAAGTGTTATGTTGAATTGAAGCCAATAACACCAAAAAAAGTCATGTCGTGTTCGTAAGATACGGCTAAAAATGTCGAAGCCTCAAAATCAAGTGTCAGTCGGCGATTGCTGCTGTCGTCCGCAAAAGCGGGTTTCGGTTTCCGATGTTTAGTTACGGTATTTAGTTACGCTGTTTAGTCTAGTCTTGTCTAGTTCGGTGTCCACTTAACATAAAAGTTAAAATAAAGTGTTATGTTTGTGAGAAAAGTGACAAAAAGTTAGTGCAATTCAGTGATGAATCCTTTCAGAAGTGTCTTTAGATACTTGCTTTTCGGAAAAAAATTACTTCAAATACGGCGATGTACATTTAAGTGAAAAATCACTGTATGATTATGGATATCATCGTGTTTGCCACGGAAAAGTGACAGTGATAAAACAAAAATACAGCGATGACTTTGAAACCTTTTTGCAAGATAATAGTGATGTAAGTAAAAAAAATACTATGCTTAAAAGTTATAAATATTTATCCTTTAATCATGTAGATGTATCATAATCAGACATAATCTCCTGATTGCTTTTAGGCAATTGCAGCATCTTATCGAAGTAATGAGGTTGATGGTGTACCTGAAAATGTACACGTGCGTGCAGATGGAAAAGGTGAAACTAATTCACCTGAACAGGTAAGATTTTTTTTAATTGTTCTGCGAGAAGTGCTTTCTCCATTGACTCATGTATTA
>NC_046659.1:34015540-34035009 GCF_010883055.1 Belonocnema kinseyi
GCTAATATTTATAATTTCTACATTATATGTTCTTTATTAATTTCTTTTTACTTAAATTATTTATATTTTTGGGCTAGAAAATTAACTACTTTGTGTAAATTTGAAACAGTTTTAGAAAATGATTTTGTTGAATATTTGTCATTTTAGTTTGACATTTCATTGTTTTTTATGAAAATCGTCTTTTTACTTAGAAATGTAACAATTTGGTAAAAATTTAAACTATTTCATTGAAAATAAACTTTTTTGTTCAATATTTATATTTTTCATTAACAATTCCACCATTAAGTTAAAATTTACAATATTTTAGTGAAAATCTAACTATTTCATAAGAAATGTCATTTTCTGTTAAAAAATCGTATTTCTGAGTTAATAATTCAAATATTTTAAAGATAATTAGTTGTTTTACCTTGACAATTTCTTTTTTTTAAATACATGTATTTTGTTATAAAATTGCGCTTTTGGTAGAATATTAATATTCTTAAAGGAAAATTGAACTATTTCTCAAAATTTGATCTGTTTTTTGCTACAAAATGAGCTACTTAGATCAAAGTTGAACTATTTTGTTACGAAATTAATTGTTGAAAATTATCACCTCTTGTTGAAAAACTAAAATTTTTAATAAAATTTAATCGTTTTTTTGTTGTTGAAACTTAGTACTTTCAACTGATGATGTAAAAACTCCATGTTTGGTTGATACTTAATATTTTCTAATGGAAAATTCATGTATTTCAGTTAAATTAAACTTTTTTTAAATTTCAAATGAAAATCTTTTTTATCTTGTAAATTCAATAATTTTGTTGAAAGTTACCTTCATTGCTTATAATTCATACTTTTTGTTCAATATTTACCTATTTCATTAAAAATTAAACTATTTTTATCAAAATTACACTATTATTACATTATAGTTAAAATCTTTTTTCAATTTGAATTAAATTAATAGAAATTAAATTCAATTGGAAGTAAAAATTTTAATTCCATTTAAATATGATTATTGGAAATATTTTATTTAAAAAAAATGTGTTTAGTTCGAATTTAAACTGTTTAACTCTTCTGAAATAAATCTTCTTGGTTCAAATATCATCTTTTGGGCTGCATGCTGAACTGTTCTTTTGAAAATGAATGTTTCCTAAGACTCATAATTTTAGTTCAAAATGTATCTTCTGGGTTTTTATTTCAAATTAAAAATTTTTGTTGCTAGAACTATCAGCCATTGCATTTTAATTGAACATTGATATATTTTGGCTTAAAAATCGATGAATTGGTAAAAACTTAAAGTATAAGTTAGGATTAGTTGTAGTTTTATTTTCAATAAGTGAATAATTCATTTAAGAATAAATTAATTCAATTGTTGACGATAAAATGTGAAAGTTCGAATAGTTCAATTTTCAATCAAGCAGATGAATTCCGCATTAAAGTTATGAGTAGTCAATTGAAAATGATTCATTTCCAATTAGACACGTACATGCTTAAAGCAACAAAATTTTATTTTCAATCATATGCACTTTTAAAAGACAGAGACAAAAATTCAATTACATACATTATTTTTCACCCAAAAATATTAACTTTTAATCGTGAATGCGAGATTGAAATAATCAGTAAAAGCATGAATTTTTAACTGAGGAAGAAAAACAATTTCGAACAGAACAAAAGAAAGTCGAGCTGAATAGTTGAAATTTTAATTACAACAAATCGAACTACTAATAGTGTTGCTAAATTTTACCTAATTCTAAGCCAAAAAGAAGAAGTATTTATTACAAATTAGTTTTTTTAACCATATACCACTTTTCCACAAAAGCCATGAATCTTCAACCAAGAGAGCTAATTTGTAACTACTACAGTAGCTACATATTAGTATAATAAGCTAAAGCAAGTTATAACTTTTCCATGAACAGTTGCATTTTCATGTTAACAATTGTTTTTTTGAAACAAAAGAATTCGAAAAGTTAACAAAATTAATAGTTTATGGAGACAAAAAATTTGCAATGAGGTGAATGGTATTCGATAAAAATAATTTAAAATTCACCTACAAAATATTACTTTTCCATTGAAATTTCAATCATTCTAACTTGCAATTTCACCGATCAGTATAGGATACTGCCGATATTTCAATGCTTTCAGGTTTTTTAGAGTGCCTCGTATTTTAGGTATTTTTATAAATTTAATTTCAGTGATTCCCACCTTGTACAGGTTAACATTTGAAACTTGAAAATAATATGTCAAAAATGACAAGAGTACCACGACAGGAAAAAAGCGGGCAATTTCTATACGGGTATTTGCGATTTTTTAGTGGAAATGAACCTTTGCAAAGAGATAGAATTTGACTCTGAGGTTTCATCATGCTTGAAGAACTTTAAGTTCCTTCAGGGTTTTACAATAATAATAATTATTTTTCGCTTGCAAGCATTTAATTTAACTTTCTTACTTAACTCTTAACATTTTGGTAAAACAAGAATGTATTTTTTTGACAATTTATCATTTTTGGTGCATAATGAATTGATCCTTGGAGTAAGTGTACAAAAGCAGTGTTGCTGCCGTCAATTCCTTATTGCAAAGGTGTTTGTCTTTGAAGTTACCCGTGGTGACCAATAGCAGGGAAATTGTTAATATCGCCAAGATAAACAGAGTAGCATTACTTAAAGACGTTCTGATATTTATAACAAAAAATGTTTACACGTATTTTTTGCTGGAAGAATGTTTCCTACGATTTTCTATAATTCACCTTTTTATATACTATATTGCAGGAAATTTGGATGGAAACAATATTGTGAAGAAAAAGTTTTCTCGTATGATTATAATTTTTTATTTTATACAAAAATGTATTGGACAAATGCAGTGATGAGACATTTTTCGACTAAAAAATCTCTTTCCATGTTCATTTTTTCCAATTAGGAACCTTATGATTATTTTAGCAAAATTCGTCATTTTTTAATTAATATCATAAGTGTTTTGAACATATGTCGCTAATGACCTGGCAGTTGATGCGACTAAAAACATTGAATTAATAAAAAAAATAATAAGTCAATAAAGTCTATGAACTCTTTAAACAAATTGAATTTAAAAATGTAGTAATCATGTCATTTTTGATAGAAAAATACGTTTTTTATCGTTCTCAGTCTTTTAAATTTCGATTTAACTGAAGCTATCATGAAGTTCCTGATTAAATTACTTGACATATAAAAGAAACACCATTTTTCTACCGATAAATGCCTGCTTAATGCATTTCCTTATTAAATTTCTTTGAAGACATTATAATATTTATCGAAAAATTATGACTTTTGCCGAAGCTATCACGAACTGTTTTAAGTAAAATATGTCAGGTACAAAAAAACGCATTTTCTGACAATAAATGCCTCTTTACAGAATTTTTTACATTAGGCTTGTTTACAATATAAACAGTTATAATTTTACAAGACCATTTCTTCCATTTTTTCTTGCAATACAGCTTGCAATATAATTCTTGCAATAAAAGATTTACTCAAGAAATCCTTTGCTTCTACAGATTTTACTGCTTTCAGACATACCAGGTGATTATTGAATAAAATTGCCGATGAAAGTCCAATTTTATCGCACCTATGACCAACTTGGAACTGGCAGGCGGGCGGTTTCTTAATCGTCTACGTGTCAGCTTTCATTTACACTAACTTTTATCACGATCAGTTATAACCTGGAGAATAAGGCGAGTTTCATTTTACTATAGATCAATAACTATACGTCTACTTGAAATCGAAAAAATCGAAAAAAATTATTTCAAATATCTTTGGGGTTTGCCGTGAATGTGTTACAAGGTGATAAAAATAATTTTACGTATTTTAAAAATATTCTTCAATTTTTTCCTTCTTTTAAATTTACAATACACCGACCAGTAGATATAACATTTATTTGATTGTAAGTTTATTAATTTGAAATGAAATAAGCCTAATATTGTAGCTGATTTGACAGAAAATTCAACTACTGTATTGGATAGTTACATATTTTAGTTAATATGTATTCAAAAGCCCTTAACTAATTCATACTTTTGACTAGCAAATCCAATTTTCTTGTTGAAAATTCGTCTTTGTTGTTTGATAATCAATATTTCTTAGTAGAAAATCATCTTTGGCAGAAAATTTATCATCTTGATTTTTTAAAAATTTTTGTCTTTTGTTTGAAGTATAAAGTGTTATATTTTTTGCCGAGAATTCATATTTTTGCTAAAAATTCAACTATTTGGTGGAAATTTAAATTGGCTTGTTGCAAATTTATCATTTTTATTTTATGATACAAATTCTTCTATTTTATTAAAAATTCTTCTTTCTTATTTTTAAAAATGAATGGTTTTTACTATTACACTCCCGATAAAAATGATCGGTCGTCGATTTTATAAGGCAATAAAAGTATTTTTTTTAATGTCACACTTTTTTGCTCTCTTCATTTTTATAATACACTGGCTAGATATACCATTTTTCGGGTTTCAAGTAAATGCAGCGTTATTGAATTAAGATTAAATTCATATAATTCGTAAAAAATTAATTTTTATAGAAAATTATACCTGTTAGTCGAAAATTTAACTAATTCGTGGAAAGTCGAACTAGTTTGTTGAAAATTTATTAAGTTAGTTAAAAATTCTTCTTCTTCTTTCAAAAGTTAAACGGTTTTATTAAAAATTCTGTTTTCTTATGTTTGTAAATACAATGGTTTTATTTCCTGGGATTTCGTATAAATGTATTATAAAGTAATAAAAACAATTTGAGGTAGTTCAGCTATTGGATCGATCAGAGGAAAAATCATTAAAATCAGTTTTTTTTTAGAAATATGTCCTCTCTCACGTAATGCCTTTTTAGGGGCCCTTTCTAGGTTAAAATTAAAATTAACACTGTTTCAAGTTGTGTCGAAAAACATGGGATCTTTTAGAGAGGCCTTTCGTGGGCTCCAAAAATGGTTAATTTTGGCTTTAAAACACGTTGTATATTGTTAGGAAAACTTTTTTTCAGACAGAAAATATAATGCAAAATTGGAATTACTGCTCATTTATACTTGCTTCCAGGGTGTTTGACCTTAATTTTAGCAAGATGTAGCCTAGAATCAAAAATGTAGCTAGAATCGAGTCAAAACAGCATTTAAATTTAGATTTTATTACTATTTAAAAAACATTTTATTTACATTGATCAGAATAAAAATTTGTTACCTTATTTATTAATTGATGTCCTGTCCAAATTTTGTATTTAATTCCAAATTTCAGAAAAAGATAATAGACATAGCTTTGACTAGCTTTCCCAGTAGCCGGACTATACTTTAAAGGATTTTAAATAGATTCTCCAGTTTATCACAAATACATAATTTTTATAATATATCGACCAATAGATATATGTATCATCCATCTAATTTCAAGTAAATTTACATATGTTAATCTAAAATGAAATTCGTCTTATTGCCTAAATTACTTTAGGCATTAAGCCGTGATTTCATGCAGACGGCTAAGTGGCGAGTTAGGCCCGCACATCATGCCTTGTACCGTCTTTATTTAAATGCCGAAGACTCACCCCCACACACACACACACGCGCGCGCACGCACGCACGTGTATATATATATATATATATGGGGGGGGGGGAGTCTCCCACTACAGCGACTCTCCGGCGCCACAGGAGTAAGCGAACTCGTGCGTCTAAGGCGGAGTTACCATCTCCCTTCACCGGAGTAGACGGCTGGAGATAGAAAAGGAGCCAAATTTTGCTCATCAAGGCGAAGCTCGTCAACGCAGAGATTGAGTGTAATGGTATTAATCACGAAAATAATATTTTGATATTGCATATAGAAGAATTGACCGCGCGAAATTTTGAAATTATGAAAACCTCAAATTTCTTGAATTTTTTTTTTAAATGCGGAATAGTTGATAGAGTATTAATATTAATACTCTACTATGTCAAATTAAAATTATCTACTAATTTGAAATTGTTTCCACTCGATGGAAATTCTTCACCTTGAATTATATGTTGTCGTTTTAGGGAAATAAAATGACATGTATGTAACTGATTTCACGGAAAAAATCTTTTGACAATGTTGTATTTTAAAACCTGATAAAATGATAACGTGAATTGTCAAAAAATTGTCCAAGCTTTTCTTTAGTGTGTGATATTGCTTAAACTAAAAAGAAAAAGATAAATATTTGTGTTATAAATCAGTCTGTGTTACCTATCTATAAATGTTTATATCAATAGTTTAAAAGAAAAACACTTTTAAAAAATATGTGGATAATTTCTTTACAACACACCTTATCGTTTTTTTTTAATTCAAATACTCATAATTCTTTACATGTAATGCAAATTACACGTGTCTGCAACGTGTCAAATAAAGTTTTATACCCTTATTGGTCAGTAATTGGTCATTACATCCCTTCCAATCGAGTCATATAAGTCTTCAAAGTTTGTAGTTTATCAATGGATCAAATCCAGGTTCTCTACTTTACTTAGATAATTTTTTGATAATACGTTTTAAAATGTTTGTACTCACAACATTGCCAACACTTTTTTTTCCAGCAAAATTGGTAAAATACATTTCATGATATAAATTTTAAATTCTCAACCAATTTTAAAAAATAATATATTTTTATAAAGATTTTGCCTTATATTTTACAAACTAAATAATTACTTCATCTATTTTGGGTTATGAAAAATAATATTTGTAAGATTTCTCTCAAAATTATCCGCTTTTACAGTTGTATTATTGTTTGATTTTAGTTTTGCTTTGTACAAAAATGTACCTTTCACTCTGCGTACAATACAAGATTAAAAAATGTTTGCGTCACCTGTAATAACCTGTAATCACCTATAATGATAAGGTGTGTTGTCAAGAAATTATCCACATATTTTTTTAAAATGTTTTTCTTTTAAACTATTGATATAAATATTGATAGATAGTTAACACGGATAGATTTTTAATACAAATATTTACCTTTTTTAGTTTAAACAATATCCCACACTAAAGAAAAACTTGGACAATTTTTTGACATTTCACGTTATCATTTTATCAGGTTTTAAAATACAACATTGTCAAAAGATTTTTTTCGTTAAATCTGTTACATACATGTCATTTTATTTCCTTTAAAAGACAACATATAATTCAAGGTGAATAATTTCCATCCAGAGGAAACAGTTTCAAATTGGTAGACAATTTCAATTTGACATAGTACAGTATTAATATTAATATTCTATCAAGTATTCCGCATTTTAAAGAAATGCAAGAAATTGACGATTTTAATGATTTCAGTGTTTCGCGCGATTAATTCTTCTATATGTAATATCAGAATATTAATTCCGTGATTAATACTATTACACCGGATAAATTTTATATTATAATAGAATTAATATCATATATAATCAACTATATATGATATTATAATTATGATAACATTATATCAAAAGATATTAATATTAAAATTAATATTAAATAGCTGTAAATGATTGTGCTGGAGTTTGAAGCGTTTGAAGTTGAATTCATCTATTAAACCGAAAAAGTTTAAATAGCCTTCGAAAATTAGAAAATTTATTTATGAAAAACATTTGAAATAAAACAATAACAAATTATAAATACTAATAAGTGCAAAATATTGTATTAACACTTTTTTAGATTGCTAGCAATTTTAAATCCTAAAAATCGAAGTCACCAGTAGTCCTGAAAAAAGTATAATATAACCAAATTCTATGAAGCTATAGTTTGTAATTGTTTAATTCTAAATGATTTTTATAAAGAAATTTTATAATTTCGAAAGTCCGAAGGCTATTTGAAATTTTTTTCTTTGATACATAAATCCAACATCAAACGCTTGAGAACTCCAGCACAATCATTTATAGCTAATTAATATTAATATAATTATAATATCCAATAAAATAGTGATATAGAGGAGTAATGTAACCTAAGGACAGAAGGAACTGTAATAAGCACAGAAATATGTAATAATCGAATGATTTCATTATCTGTTTAGGTAAAAATTCTAAGAGAGAAAATATGTAGCTTCGTTTTATATGAAAATTTAAGAGGGCAAAAGAATATTGTAAAAACTTGTAAAAGTATACAATGAAAACAATAAATTCTATTCTATATATAATTAAATTATCACATACTTAATTATATAATTCATTTTCATTATGTGCAATAATATACACAATATAAAGTATACAATATAATGAACACAATATAATATACAACAAAATATTAATCACGGTATTAATATTCTGATATTGCATATATATTTTTGTTTTTAAAATGCGCGAAATTTCCAAATATCAATAAAAGCGCTAATTTCTTTCGTTTCTTTCAAATTCGGACATAACCTCAAAATCGAAGCATCGAAACCTGGAAACATTCCAATACCAATTTCTTGATTTTATTTCAAAGCGGATCGAGATATAAATAGAACCGCGGGTTCGAACCCTATAAGTTTCGCATTTCTAACGCCTAAAGCCTCTCGGCTAGCCTAGCTTGAAGTATGCGAAAAAAATCTGAAATATAACCTACAGCTGTGCAAGGCCATTTGCAAATTTTTGTGATTTATTCTGTAAAAAATATTGCTGCCTAAGATTTTAGATTTTAGAAATGTTACAAATTATTATTTTATATTTTATGTGCGTAAACAAGGTTTAAATTATATCCAAAAATATTTCAAGATATTTTAAAAGATTTAAAAGAATTCAATATATATTTTCGGAAATTTAATAATTTTTCAAGGATTTCCACAAATTTCCGAAGATTTCAAAAGATTTAACAGACTGTAAAGAAATCAAGACCATTATTTATATTTTAAAATTACTTTAAAATCTTAAAATTCATTTAAATTTTATCGAAATTCCTTAAAAATTCTTCAAAATTACTTAAAATCCCTTTAAATTCATTAGAAATCTCTTGAACTCATAAAAAGTATTTGGAATGGAAGCTTCTAATGTGTCCCCTAAGGGTTTACATTTTTCTTACACCTTCTCTATTCCTTTACACACCCTCCTCACACTTACTTGGTGGTGGAAGGGGGACCTACAGTTTAAGGTGGGTTCCGAACCACCAAGAGCAACAGCCTGAAGTACTTAGAGAAAACACCTTTTTCTCTAGAGGTATCGGTCCCACGACTCTCCGGAGATGAACAACTCCCTTGCTAGGCTAGTGTTCAACGCATGGGCCACCGAGACTCTTCCAGAGTGCGAGGCGGGAATCGAACCCGCAAGCCGAAGGAGTGGGTCCAAAGCCTACGCTTTAGTCCCCACGACCATCGTCCCACTAAAAAGTATTTTAAAGTCTTTAAAATCTCTTGAAAATTCATGTACTTTTTGGAATTCTTCTAAAATCTTTAAAATTCTTTAAAATTACTTGAAATATTTTGAAATTCATTTATAAACTTTAATCTTTTTTAACTTGAATGAATTTTAAAATCCCGTTAAATTATTTTGCAATTCATTAAAATCCTTTCAAATACTTAAACATATCGTGTAATTACACAATAATACATAAACTCTTTTGAAATTTCTTGACATTTTTTAAAATCATTTGGAATCTTTAAAAACTTTTAGAGCACAAAGGGATAATGAAGAATATGTCAGAATGTTTGTAAAGATTTAGGAATATTGCGAAATATTTTGGAATATCAAAAATATTTGGAATTATGATGAATATCAAGAATACCAAGAATATTGAAAGAAGACGCGTATGGGAGTATTTAGTGAATGTATCAGGAATATTGAAGTGATCGACCCCTCGAATATAGATACTCGTAATAAATTGCTTTAAAAATATGACATTTTGAAGAAACAATTTTTTATTTTGAGTACATGTTACATCTAAAACTTTAGTATATATTTATAACCATCGGCGATCTTATTAATAGTGGTTACAAGCAAACTATAATCAACGCCAGTTTTTTGGAGAATAACATACGAATAAGAATCATCGCTGACCGAATCCATTTGAAATTAGCAGGGACCTACACTTTAAATCGCAGAATTTCTCGAGAGCGAAATATGTTGTTTTCTAAAGGAAATTATAATTTTTTTTTATGTTTTTAATATTTGAAGAAAATTGTTTGAATTTGGGAAAGTTTAATTAGCAATTTAAAAATTATTAGTTTTTCTGTGATATGAATTGAACACAAATTACACAACATCACAATTTTTGGTGAATATAAATTTCGTCAGTTAAAAACGAAGTTCGAATTCTTTAAGTTTCAAGGTTCTGGAATAGAGTTTTTTAAATTTTTAATGCTTCTCATTTAAAATTATTATTTAGTTTAAAAGTTTATTTAGTATAATTCAATTCATTCATTGGTTTTATACAAATTCGCTTATTAGCTTGAAGTTCAAATTATAATTTCGTTCTGTAATGACAATTTTAAATTCTAGAATTTCAGAAACTTTAACTTTGAAAGATTTAATTTAGTGTTTAATATTAAATAGTAAAATATTGATCGCTTTGAATTTATAATTGTTCAAATTCAAAATTTTGCGATTTTTAATGATTTAATTTTGAACGCTTTTAAGTATAAATAATTTTCAATGATCTAATCTTAAAATATTCAATTTTTAAGGTTTTGACATTGCCCTATTTTTTAAATTTTTAATCCTAATTCGATTAATTAAATGATTCTTTAATTCAAAAGAAAATTGTGTGAAAGGAAAATATATTTCTTCAGAATCGATGGTAACTAATGTGGAATTATTTTTTGTGGTAGAGGAAAAACTCAGTGCAAAAGATTTGTATCTTTTTTACCTTTTTCTTTTGACGTTTCTTCTCGTGTGTTTGATATTTGGGGGGTAAGGGATTTTTGGATCTGGGTTCCTTATAACAATCTTTAAAATCTTAGTGCTGGTTTGCATTTTTCCTTTTGCTTGCAGCCACCAGATTAGGGCAAACTTCTTTCATCTTGAAGCCATTTCGATGTTATCACTTTAATAATTATTATTTAAAACTAATTGAACTGTTGCTTTCACAAACTGTGGTGATGAAATTTTAGAGAAAACAACAAAGTATCTGTCATGAGGGCGCAGACGTCGAGGCAACGACGCCACATATTTTGTATGTAAAAATTTAAGAGCGTTAAAAGAGAATAGAAAAATTCTACGGAGACATAAGTAAAACTCGAGAATATAGAGGCAAGGCCTTCAATGTAGGGGCTGAAGCTTATACAGAAGCAAAATAGAATGAAAATATATTTAGGAGTGGCTACGTAGAAGCTAGTAGAATAAACAGCCGCAAAGTAGTGACAATACCTACACTTGGAGCGTCAAAGTAAGGCCTATATTTCGACTCGGGTACGTGCCACATTTTTTAGGAACTTTAAACACCCCCCCCCCCTTCCTGCGTGATGCTTTTTACATTCTTATTCATGAGAGTGTAATGTAATCGTCCAAATTTTCGATCTCTTGTTTTTAACGGATCTTGATGTTTTCGCCCGCACAAAATCAGAAAATCATATAATTTTATTGGTGTCTGTCTGTTTGTATGTCCATCTGCCTTTCTGTATGTCTGCCTTTGATACACTTCTTAAGGCTCCCAAAATGAAGGCTAAATTCGTTAAGCAGATATTTCCAACAAAAATTAAAATTTTTTTTCAATTTCAGAAATTTTAGTCCAAATTTCTTACAGATGGGTATAAGACTTTAAAATTATTCAAATCAAATTTCAAATTTCAATAAAAATTAGAAAAGTTTTATACGTTTGAAAATTTTGAAAACGTTCAGAAAAATAGGAAAAAGTATTTTTCTGATATATAAGAAAATTGCATTGAATTTCTTCACTAGATATCAAATATATTCAGAAACTATTTTAGTTAAGTTTTCTGATTCGACCAAAATTAAAAGAGTTTGAGCTTTTTTCAAAATTTCAAAAAAAAAATTTATGAGTTTTAAACATTTTCGCCAAATTGTATGGTACATAGAAAAAAGATTTGCGAATTATCCTCATGATATTTTTGAGTTCGATTAAAAAATTTACATGCTTTTTAAGATTTTTAAAACTTTTAGAAAAAGGAAAAAAAAGTTTTCTGTATAGGTTAAGAAATATCAATCCAAATTTCTACTAGATATAGAATATATGTATTTAGAAACTATTTTTATGAACTTTCTTAATTAGACAAAAGTTCAAAAAGTAAGCTCATTTTTAAAAATATGCCATTTTTGTTTTTTAACAGATCCGTAAGTTTAGAACGTTGTTTTTAGTAGATTTGAACAAGATTTACAAATAATCTTGATACAGTTTTTTAAATGGACACAAAGCCTTAAGCGTAAAGCGCGAGTTTCGTAATAAGAATGTAATCGTCAAAGCACTAGGTGATTTGAGAACCTTCTTTAAAAACAAATAGAAAAAATATGCAGTTACAATTTATGGCTGTAATTCCTCCGAATTTTTAATCACAGGTCTCGATTCAGGTTATGATATTCATGATATTTGAAAAAATGTTGATAAAGCATACGCATTAAACGCACGCAAAGGAGCGCGAAGCACGAGAGCGTACCCACGCGCTCGAGGCGCGTTGCGCATAATAAAAATGTGCCCGCGCAGCAGGCAAATTTTGTTATTACACTTAATACACATAATAATACACATATTTACAAACATTTTATTATTACATATATATCAATTATTATATATCCATGAATTATCGATACTTTTTGAGATTATGAATCGTACATACGCTGATTAATTAATTATTGTGCAGGTTATAGGCAATTGAATAAAACATGTAATTCTGATTTGTTGGCACTACGTTCTTACCTTTATCGATCATGGGGATGAAACGCCCATGGTTCAATCTAAGGTGGGAGGTGTGACGTCCCGCGATTTGAAAAAACAAGCAATTTATTACATTGTGTAAAATAGATCGCGTTTAACCTGGAACGCATCAAGCCCTACTAAACTGTATGAATCAGGAAAGACATTAATATACATTCTTCTTAAGCCACGTGAAAAAATATCGACATCTAGAACACAACAAGTATTAAACGCCAACATCTATTGTTCTTACGAAAATGTATGAGTCAAGTTAAGACACTACAAGTTTATGGTAACAGGTTAATTAAATTCTTAAAATGATACGCGCCAAAATATTGATATATAAAATAGATCAGGTTCCAATTTTTCAAAATCGTCTAGTTTTGCGAAATTATGTAAATCGTTTAAAGATTCCGGAAGGCTACTCTAAACTTTAATAAGACTTTAATCAGTCTCAGTTTGAGCCAGAGTGAAACTTCTAAATTAATTTATAACAATTCCTCTTTTATGAAATGAACTTGACCAAGATCCTTCTTTAAGGATCTGGTTAAAAGGACGATGAGTTACCGACCTCCAACTTTATGGTACCAATGCATTTTAAATTATTGTAAATTTCTATCAAATAAACTTATATTATTCATGTAACTAACTTATTTTCCCATCTTCAAGTCAAGATTCTTCTGATCTTTGAACAAAAAGACCCGAGTCAAAATATAGGCCCTACTTTGACGCTTTAAGTGGAAGTATTGTCCCTACTTTGCGGCTGTTTATTTTACTAGCTTCTACGTAGCCACTCCGAAAGATATTTTCATTCTATTTTCCTTCTGTATAAGCTTCAGCCCCTACATTGAAGGACTTGCCTCTATATTCTTGAGGTTTACTTATGTCTCCTTTAAAGCTCCATATTCTCCGTAGAATTTTTAAACTTTCTCTTAAGGGCATGTGATACATTTTAACATCATAAATTACCGACCGTCCCATGTTATTTGTTCCGGCGATTAAAAAACGGGGAAATTAAAATATCGTGTAAATTTTTTTTAAATGATAGGAGATATTATGGAGAGGGTCTGTCTGGTCATTTAAAGTTGCTATATTATTGTTAAATATATATTTTTAATATTTGGAATGTTCAACTCAAAGCCTTGTATTTTAAATTATTTGATTATGTAAGCTGATCACATGTCATTTTCATTTACCAATTGCAAGTGTCTGGTGTATTTTCACTTGACCAAAAAAGAAGAAATTAAGAGTGCAATACGTATATATTGTATAAAAATCAACAAAATATTATTTCTGATTGAAGTCAAATAATTAAAATGTAGTAAATAAGCGAGGTGACGAGATAGCAGAAGTGTTTTTCTCCTAGCGGAAAAAGCATGTGTGGAAATGGATAACAGCGCCAAGTTACAGAAGCTTAGTGGCCAGTCCCTAGAAACTGCGCCGGTAACGGGGAAATCGTTGAAAGATCCCAGAAACCTCTGTGATAACTATTGGAGAATAATTAAAATATTTATGATGAAAAATTTTAACAGTTGTTATATTAAAATGGTAAAGTTGCATATGATATTTTAAAATTGAACTAGATAAATTGGATTCAAATGTTAGAAGTGTTAGCAATAGATTTTAAAACGGAATGTCAGACATACAAAACTTGGCGGGATTGAAGGTAAGAATCAATATAATTTTAATAAAAAATTTGCTTGTTGTGGCTATAATATAATCCCGCTAATTTGTAGAATGCCCGAAACTTTGACTTCTTAAATCAATGTACTTTTCTCATTTGTTTCTAATAAGAAAGGTTAAAAGAACATTTTTTAGGAACTTTTAAAAGTTATAATTATTTAGTTTTGAGATTTTTCCTTGTACTTTAATTCGTTTCTTGAGATTTTTTCCTGTATTTTTAATCCTTTGATTCGAAATTGGAATTTTCTATTTTTCCACTGTATTTAAAAAAATTAAAATAAATTGTAAAGTCTTATTTAAAATGGATAAATAATTTTTTTAGAACATTTCAAACGTTATCATTCCTGTAATAGATTTTTCCAAGTATTTTAAATCGTTTGGATCGAAATTTTAATTTTTTATTTTGCCACTGTATTTTCGTAATATTAAACTAGAATGAAAAGCCCTACCAAAAAAATTTAAAAAAACTTTTATAAGACTTTTCAAAAATTATAATTCCGTTTTCGAGAATTTCCCCGTGTTTTAAATCGTTTAGATTGAAATTATATATTTTTTCACTTTATTTTCGTAAAATTAAGTTACTTTTTGAAGCCCCAAAAAAACGGATAAAATAAAATTTTGTGGGACTTTTCATAATTTATTAATTTTTACTGTATTTTGAATCTTTAATTTTAAAATTGAATTTTCTATTTTACCACGGTATTTTTGTTAAATTAAACTAAATTTTTAAGTCCAATCAAAACAAATTTTAAATAAAATTGTTTAGGACTGTTAAAAGTTATAATTCCTTTTTTTGGATTTTTTCCTGCAATTTAAATCGTTTGGATCAAACATAAAATTCTCTCATTTTCCACGGTATTTTCGTGAAATTAAATTGTTGAGACCCCCCTCCCCTCCTAAAAATGGTTAAAATAAAATTATTATTTAGGACTTTTGAAAAGTTTTGATTCCTTTTTGATATTTTTCCACAAATTTTAAATTATTTGGATCGAAATTTGAATATTCTATTTTCAACAGTATTTTCGTAAAAATAAACTAAATTGCCAAGTCCAAACAAAAAATTATAAAATAAAATTGTTTAGGACTTTTAAAAGTTAGAATACCTTTTTGAAATTTTTTCCTGAATGTTGAATCGTTCGAAACAAAGTTTAAATTTGTTTAATTTCCACAGTATTTTCGCAAAATTAAACTAAGATTACAAGCCCTACCAAAAAACGGATAAAATCTAACTAAATGTTCGAGTTCTATAAAAAAATAGTTGAAATAACATTATTTCGGACTTTCTACAATTTATAATTCTTTTTAAAAATTTTTTCCTGTATTTTGATTCGTTTGGATGCAAATTAATATTTCCTATTTTTGGACGGTATTTTTGTAAAATCAAACTAAATTGTCAAAACCAATTAACAAATTTTAAAATAAAATTTTGTAGGCCTTTCAGAAGTTATCATTCCTTTTTGGGATGCTCTCCTGTATTTTCAATCGTTTAGATCAAAATTTGGATTATCAAATTTTTCACAGTATTTTCGTGAAATTAAACCCAATTATTAAGTCGAAAAAAAAATGCTAAAATAAAATTATTATTTAGGACTTTTCAAAAGTTATAATTGCTTTTTGAGATTTTCCTCGCATTTTCAAACGTTTGGGTTGTAATTTGAAATTTCTGTTTGCCCACTGTGCATTCGTGAAATTAAACCTAATTGTCAAGTTCCATAAAAAATTGTTAGAATACAATTATTTATGACTTTTCAAAAGTTATAATTCCTTTTTAGAGATTTTCCCCCTGTATTTTCAATAGTTCAGGTCAAGATAACTTACACTCTATTCTACAAATAACTTGAAATGCAACTGAATATACAGTATTAAAAAGTTTATTTAATCAAAGAAATTACAGGTTTAAAGAGAGATAGCTAATTCGAAAATATTAAAAAGTATTATGTTAATATTTGATTTAATTTTAAAATGTACTGGTATTTATGATTTGTAAGTTGATTTTAACTGAGTCTCACAGGTAGCAGAAAGTCTTCATTCCAGATCTCCACTTCAAAACTGGGATTTTCCTACTCGATGAGATTTGTTGTCGTTGGTTCGGAAGGATTCAGGTAGTCGTGCTGGTGCTTACTGGTTAACAGTTGGGCCTGAACGTCCTTCTGGTGATTCACCGTAACAATGGTTGACAATGAGTATTGTCAAAGGAGCCTGTAAGTGTGCAGGTAGCCTCGACTTTCCTACTGGTACTCAGGGGTACCAGAAGGGATATTCTCAGTAAAGTTTCACTTATTTGAAAGGGATTTGAAATTCTAATCGACTTCAGTTCGATTGAATTTCAGAAGCACAACACTGATTGCACTTTTATGTTGAAATTTGTGTTTCGACAATTTGTAAATAGTTTCCAAATAATTGGAGTCTTTTAATTTATAAAATAGTTTGAGATTTACTGCGTTGTACTCTAGGGCAGATCTTCCAGCCAACTTGAAATTCGATGATAGACTGACTTTTGATTCAGATCCTGGGTTTATATATGTTAGATTCTATTGTGATCGAAACCAAAAACTTGATAACCAAAAACTTGATGGCGAGGGGACGACACAATTGATATCAGTTGATTTTTATATATATCCAGGTGTCTGTATCTGAAGGCGTAGAAGCGGGGCGCAGTACCTTGAATCCAAGGAACTGGCCATTCTGCCACCCTCTTTAATGTTTCGTGGCTGATATTTATGAGCTGCGGCCGAAGATTTGTAGATGAGAAATCATTTATTTTGGTGGTGTATTGAAATTCCAGATATACAAAATGCGTAGATTGTACAAACATGTTTAAAATATTGATTTTAACATATTCGATAATAATAAATATGCATCAGTTTGTGCGTTTTTATGAGAACATAATCCTTTCTTTTCATAATTATTAATGTAAATTATAAGTATAAATATAGCGATGATTAATTATACAGGGTGGACAAACTGTGGCTTACATACATGGCGAGTTGAATGCTACCCGAATTGCACAACAGCAGAGGAGAAGCCATTATACAGGGGTATTTTCATATTTCGCGCCTTTAAAGTTGTATTCGGATCGGTCATTCAGCCAAGTTCGTGCATCTTCGGATAAAGTTTATGATAGTTTCCATGGTTGCGTTCGAAACTTCAAACGGTTATGTCCAGATTCACCTGTTTGCCCTAATCGCTGTCAGAAAATGTAGGCAATGTCAATTTAAAGTTTACGCGTGTAATATTTCATTCACTTTATTTCAAACATATCCTGTCTACTCTTAACATACCTTTTTTATGCAGTAAAAATAAGCCTTAAACACCATTCACTCTTCGCCCACAGAATGCGCAGAATATTATTACTATTTTATAGTATTTGTCACTCAGCAACCATTCTATAATGTTATTAACACAGAAAAAAATGACGTTTACTTCTTAGTTCACATTTCTCACTTCATTATTAATTAAACACTTTTATTATTTTTAATTACGAAGATGCACGGACTTGACTGAATGGCCGATCCGAATGAAACTTTAAAGGTGCGAAATATGAAAATACCCCCGTATAATGGCTTCTCCCCTGCTGTTGTTCAATTCGGGTAGCATTTAACTCGCCATGTATGTAAGCCACAGCGTGTCCACCCTGTATAAGTATAAATAACATAGTTATAATACGTCACAGGACGAAAAATTGAATCACTTGGATCAAAATTTGAATTTTCTATATTTCCACGGTATTTTTGTAAAATCTAACTGAATGTTCAAGTCCTATACAAAAATGGTAAAAATCAAATTATTCAGGACTTCCCGTGTAGAAATAGCCCGGTTTAACCCGACCAGAAGAAGGTTTCTGGTCAGAATCTGAGCGGGTCCAACCGGAATACTATTTTGTTAATTGCCCGGGCCGGGATCTGGCCGAGTTCCCGCCGAGACCCAGTCGGGCCAAAAACGGTGCATAATAGAAGTATCATAACCTTAAAAGTATCTTAAGAAATGTCCACAAACGACTGTCGTAAGTGGGTTGCTTGTGAATACCGAGTGATACCGGCTGCTGTCGATCGGTTGTAAACATGCGGTTCAATGCGCAATCGAAATTCGGAGGCTAGAAGAATATCTTTGTCAGAAGTGTGCAAATATAATTTTCAGTGTTAAAATTTTTAAAATTACGTTTTTTATTTGCGAAGTTTATATACACTATCTGTACATGCAAAAAGCAGCTCAAGAATTTGCGGCTCAAGAATTACTATTGGTGTCTAATGGGGGTGGAAGTCAATGGAAGTGTACCCCTGCAAGTGGTCACAGAATCATTTTGGTCGCACCCCTACCGCTTCTAACATCTCGTGGGGGCGGAAAGGATCCCCTGTGATTGGTCACATGAATAATGTTGGCCCCTCCCGAGTCGAAATATAGGCTAAGTTTTTGATTCTAATTCAACGCTCCACAGTCTACCTTCCTTCACAGAATAAAATTATTTGAAGAAAAATTAATGAAAGTAGATCAAGAAGAACATTTGCGTAATGTTTCAAGTTAATCCATTACATTTTATAGAACTAATCTAATAGTAGAGGATACACTTGGTAGTTTAATAAAAGTTAAAATCGTCTTTGTTTCACATTTTACATTGGAAGCGAACCCTAAAGTTTCGCATTCCTAACGCCTAAAGCCTCTCGGCTAGTCTCGCTTGCACTATGAAAAACAAAATCTGAAATATAACGTACAGCTGTGCAAGGCCCTCTGAAAAATTTGTGACACATTCCATAAAAAATATTGCTTCGCTTATAATAATAGGTGTACTAAGATCTTAGATTTTAGAAATGTTACAAATTATTATTTTATATTTTATGTGCGTAAACAAGGTTTAAACTAAATCCAAAAATATTTCAAGATATTTTAAAATTATTATTATTATTACACCATTAAGCCATTTCTCTTTCGAGGTAGGCGTGACTCACTCGGCAGGGGAAAGGACTAGTGTGTGGAAGAGATAGAGATTTTTCAGATTGATCCAGAATTCTCGTGCTATTTAAGTAAATAACACGTTCGTTCCGCAACACTGCTCCGACCCAGGTTG
>NC_046659.1:34035109-34037555 GCF_010883055.1 Belonocnema kinseyi
GCCAATTAGCACAAATGGTAAGTTCCGACAGTGCCTACAAGTGTGCCTACTGGCCGCTAAATGGCAATACCGGTTTCATATGTATACACCTGGTATTTTTAACAATAAAGAAAAGGTGGAGTCTACATTGTCGGCGCCGGCAAGATTGTTTGTTGCCGGCTGGTTTTCGCGAAGAGCAAAATATGAAATAAAAGCGAATTACGTATGTATACAATCATCCAAATGCCTGAGAATATAATTTTCAAGGGCAAAATTGATAAAACTCGTGTTTGTGAACAGAAAAATCGAAATACTCGATACTCGAAGTGAGTTATGGTTCTGTCCATATTCCAGGAGTGATATGAAATACGAGTGGGACTGCTGGATAGGTGTGAGGTTTTGAATGGGGGTGGGTGTTACCGAATGCACACTGTCTCCAAAAATTGGTATGATAAAACTCATAAAAAAGGTCATGTATAAAAACCACGTGCCAACATAGAACTCACTAACCTCGCCACAAGACGTTGGCAAGTGTTAGCCCGAGTCGAAATGTAGGCCCTAGTATGACGCTCCAAGTGGAAGTATTGTTGCTACTTTGCGGCTGTTTATTCTGCTAGCTCCTACGTAGCCACTCCTAAAGATATTTTCATTCTATTTTGCTTCTGTATAAGCTTTAGCCCCTACATTAAAGGTCTTGGCTCTATATTCTTGCGTGTTACTTATGTATCCTATAAAGCTCCATATTCTCCGTAGAATTTTTTATTTCTCTTTTAATGCTCTTAAATTTTAATGCACAAAATATGTGGCGTCGTTGCCTTGATGCCTGAGCCCTCATGAACAATTTAAACCAGCGCTAAGATTTTACAGATAGTCATAAAGAAGAAACGTCAAAAGAAAAAGGCAAGGAAGATACACATCTTGCGCATTGAGTTTTTTCTGTACAACAAAAAATAACTCCAAATTAGTTAACACAGATTCTACAGAAACGAATTTTCCTTTTACACAATTTTCTTTTGAATTGAAGCATCATAAAATTGATTGATTTCAGATCAAAAATTTAGAAAATAGGGCAGTCTCAAAACCTTCAAAAATGAATATTTTAAAATTAGATCATTCAAAATTATTTATACTTAAAAGGATTCAAAATTAAAGAATTAAATATGTCAAACTTTTTAATTTCAACAATTATAAAATCAAAGCGATCAAGATTTGACAATTTAATATTGAACACTAGATTGAATGTTTTAAAGTTGAAGCTCTGAAACTAAATAATAATTTCAAGTGTAGGGCCCTGCTGATTTCAAATGGATTCGGTCAGCGATGATTGTTATGCATACGTTATTCTCCTAAAAACCGACGTTGATAACAGTTTACTTGTAACAAATTTTAATAAGATCGCCGATGGTTATAAACATATACCAAAGATTTGAATGTAACATGTACTTAAAATAAAACATTGTTTCTTCAAAATGTCATATTTTTAAGCCAATTTATTTATATATGCCGAGGGGTCGATCACGCCAATATTCCTGATACAATCACTAAATATTCCCATACGCGTATTCTTTTAATATTCTTGGTATTCTTGATATTCTTTAGAATCTCAAATATTTTGGATATTTCAAAATATTCCGAAATATCCCTAAATCTTCAAAAATATTCTGGCATATACTTTAATTTCCCTTTGCGCTCTACAAGTTTTTAAAGATTCCAAATTATTTTAAATGATTTTAAAAAATGTTAAGAAATTTCAAAAGAGTAGATGTATTATTGTGGAATTAAAAAATATGTTCAAGTGTTTGAAAGGATTTTAATGAATTTGAAAATAACTCCATGGGATTAAAATTTTTTTTTTAATTAAAAAACATTAAAGTTTATCAATGAATTTGAAAAGATTTCAAGTAATTTTAAAGAATTTTAAAAGATTTTATAAGAATTCAAAACAGTACAAGAATTTTCAAGAGATTTTGAAGACTTTAAAATACTTTTTATGAGTTCAAGAGATTTTTAATGAATTTAAAGGGATTTTAAGTAATTTTGAAGAATTTTTAAGGAATTTCGATAAAATATAAATGAATTTTAAGATTTTAAAGTAATTTTAAAATATAAATAATGGTCTTGATTTCTTTAAAGTCTGTTAAATCTTTTGAAATCTTCGGAAATTTGTGGAAATCCTTTAAAAATTATTAAATTTCTGAAAATATATATTGAATTTTTTAAAATCTTGAAAGAGTGCGGTCTCTTATATACTCGGTTGGAGGAATAGCAAAATAGAAAATTTTCAATTCGGTATAAATACACTTTCTTAAAGTTGTGCTTCGATATGCAGTAACTGGGAAATTCGGAAACGTGCTTAAAGATAAGTAATTCATAGCAATTCATTATAATTTCAAGATAAAAGAAAAAAAACAAAGGAAATTTAAACCTACAAACTAAACATAACGCCGAGATTTTGAACCAGGGCGGG
>NC_046659.1:34037565-34037860 GCF_010883055.1 Belonocnema kinseyi
TTATTGTAAATTCAAAGATATAGGCCTAAAATAAACACACAAGAGGGGATGTATATGTGTGTATATATATATATATATATAAGTCTTTGGTGACGGTATGAGAAGACGGTCAGATACTAACTTCCATATATCACAAAGCTGCTGAAGGCTGGTGACCTTCTCAGCATGAAAACAAAAACACAAACTCAAGAAAACTCTCTCGGTTCCAGTTCTACTTCCCCCCCTCTCCCAACCCTCCCTTATTAACTGAAGTTTTTGGTGGGACTGACGTTAGAACTACAATCTCCACCATATG
>NC_046659.1:34037960-34047121 GCF_010883055.1 Belonocnema kinseyi
TGGCTCGATGACTGGTTTGCTTCAAAAAACGAAGACTTTTTTTGGAAAGGTATCCATAAATTGCCTGAGAGGTGGACAAAATGTGTAGCCAGCGAGGGCGGATACTTTGAATAAAATATTTGTTATCATTCTCTTGAAATAAATGTGTTTTTTTCTAGAAAAAATACCGGTTTCATATGTATACACCTGGTACATATTTTTAGTATATATAATTTAACTATTCCAGTCTAAGATTCATCGTTTTGATTGAAAATTCGTCAGTTTTGTTGAAAATTAATTTCTTCAGATGAAAATATAATTGTGAATTTTTTGTGAAAAATTTATATTTTCTAACTCAAAATTCAACAATTTGTTAAAAAATCCACTTATTTTCTTGTAATATTATCTTTTCGAAACTTGGTTGAAAGTTAAACTAAACTCTTTGGTTAAAAACTAATTTTGCTGACCGAAGATTTTCATTTTCTTTAGTAGAAATGAATCTTTTGGTTTGGAAATTCATCTTTTTGCTCAAAAGTTAAATCATTCTAGTTCAAAAATTTATCGTTTTCCTGATTTAAAATTCAACTATTCCAAAGATAAAAATTAAAAATTCTTGTTAAAAATTCATAACTTTGTTTAAAAATGTAACTCTTTTCTTAAAAGTAATTTTATTTGATATTTTTTTTTTGGGGGGGGGGTAGTTAATTTATTTCAATTAATTATTCCATAGTTCTGATCGACAATTAATTTGTTCGATTGAGCACTACTTTTTATAACTTAAAATTTAATTATTCAAGTTTTGGTGAGCAATGTATCTTTTTTAATAATAATTAATTTGTGTTGGTTGAAAGTGCAACTATTTCGTTCAAAAGTCACTGTATTAGTTAAAAACTCTTCTTTTTTGCTTAAAATTCAACTGTTGCAGTTAAAGATTCGTCATTCTTAGTTGAAAATTCATCACTTAGGTTGAAAAGTTAACTCTTCTGTTGAAAAACCGTACTGTTTTTAAAAAATTAATTATTTCAACTAAAAGTTTACCTATTCACATTTTTATTATGAACTGATATTTTTTAGTGGGTAATTAAAGTTTTTTTTTCAAAATTCACTTTTTTCCATTTTTCGCTCTGTTGTGTTCAATGATGCTTATAATGAACTTCATCAATTAAAATGAAGATTTTGCGTTTAGCGAACAGGAATGTTTTTAAAGAATTAAAACTGTGGTTTAGAAGAAAGGAGTTTTAAAAATCTCAGTTGCAAGTCAAAATTCGTCACAATTTAAAATTTCCTTGTTTCAAATTTTCGAAAAAGAAACTGCTGCAAGTAGTTTTTAGAGTCGAAGCAGGATTTCAAAAAGGAAATATTTTTGAATTTTAATATATTTTTTTTGCATTTTTCGTTATGAATTTATCTTTTTTCTTGAAAATTCATCTGCATGCAGTTAAAAGCTAAACACTTTTGTTAAAAATTTATTTTGTTGTGAGATTTATTTTGATTGAAAATTTATCTCTTCAAAAATATAACCACATTGTTGAAGATCAATTTTTCAACTAAAAATTTAACCATTCCGGTAGAAAATTTAACTATTTTTCTGAAAATCAGTGTATTTTGTTAAGAACTAGATTTTGAACGGAAAATCCAACTATTTTATTTTTGGTTGAAATTTCATCACTTTTGGATAACTTTTTTGGTAGAAAATCGACGTTCTGTTGCTGAAATAATTTTTTTGTTAATCTCATTCTTTAAATTAAAATACAAAACGTATACAAATTTATTTTTAACATAGAACATTTATTATTTTAATTAAAATTCATTCCCTTGGTTGAAAAATGAGCTATCTGATTGAACACTTGTTTTTTCTTTGAAAGAAAAGAAATTTTTTAACGAAAATTTAAATATTTTATTGAAAATTTGTTTCTTTTTTGGTTGAAAATTATTTTTTTATCGACAAAAAAAACAATTTTTCAGCTAAAAAATTAGTGACGCCCCTATTCTGCAATTGCAGCCGTTTTTTTGTTTGTTGGTTTGGTGATAGTTTTATTTTTACCAGAAAATTTAAGTTACGTATATTTTTGGTCGAAATTGTATTTCTTTTAAATGAAAATTTTAATATTTGGTTCGAAATGGATATTTTTTATCCAGAAATGTAACTATTTGTTTAGAAATGTATGTACTCTGTAAAAAAATTCCTTTTTTTTTGGAAATTGTTCTTTATTGTTGAGAATTAATATTTTTGGTATATACCTATAATTCAAGTATTCAAGTCGAAAATTCATAATTTTATTGCAAAGTTCATCTTTTTGGTTGAAAATTTCAGTTTCCATTTTTTGTTAAAGATGTATATATTCTACTTCAAAATTCAACAATTTGGATGATAATTTGTCTTTTTTGATTAAAAATTCAACTATATCGTTAAAAATCTAGATACTTTGTTAAAAAATAAACTTTTTTTTGGTAAAATTATCTCTTTAAAACTTAGCTAAAAGTTAAACTCTTTAGTTGAAAATTTTTCTTTTTTCTGGTTGAAGATTCAGCATTTGAAAGAAAAATTAATTTCTTTGGTTGAACATTTATCTTTTGATTGCAATTATAATTATTCAATTTTTTGTTTAAAAAATATGTTTTTTAATTGAAAATTCATCTTTTTGGTAAAAATCAATCTTCTGTGCTGGAAATTCATCTCTTTGCTCAAAAGTTCAATCACTTTAGTTAAAAATTAATTGTTTTATTTGAAAATTCTTCTTCTTGTTTTAATATTTCTCTATTCCGAAGATAAAGGTGTAAAATATTAGTTGAAAATTCATCCATTAGGTTAAAAAGTTAACTATTTTGTTGAAAATCCGTTTTATTTCTGAAAAGTTAATTTTTTCAAATAAAAGTCTAACTATTCCATTATTTGTTATAAACTGATATTTTTTAGTGGGAGATTTAAGTATTTGTTTGAAAATTTATCTATTTTTCAATTTTTGGCTGTGTTGTGTTGAACGGTGTTTAGAATAAATGTCATTAATTAAAATAAATGTTTGTCGTTTAGCCGCAAAGATGAAAACTTTACTTTTAATTGACCGGGAAAATAGAAAAACTTGACCGGGAAAAAACGGAAAAACTGAAATAACCGGATGCATTTTATTTAAGCATTCTTCTCTGAAATCCAGAACGCAAACTATTAATTTTTAAATTCAGAATTGTTAAATTTAAGTATATTGATCATTTGTATCCTTATCTGATTGTTTAATTTATTTTTTCAGGTAGATAGTAAAAGGAATGAGGTATCTGAAGAATTTAAAGCCTTTTCTTATATTTACATCGCAGATGACTGATTGAATATGATTCAGCTGAGTGATTATATTAATTATTTTAATGATTTTTCTCAATTTCGAAAAGTGATTTCTACTTTACCTACAGTTGCAGGGTATATCGGTGAAAATAATTATAATTTTTGTTTTAGGAGGGAGTTTCGTCAAAGAAATATAATTTCACATGGAACGGGAATTTCTTTAAAGAATTGAAACCGTAATTTAGAAGAAAGAAGTTTTAAAAATCTCTGTTCCAAGTCAACATTCCTCACAATTTAAAATTTCCTTTTTCCGAATTTAGAAAAAAGTGCTTTACGTAGATTTATCGTAGTGAAAGTATGATGAAGAGGAAATATTTCTTAATTTTAATATATATTTTTTCACATTTTTCTTTTACCTTTTTTTCAAACTTTATCTACTTGCAGTTAAAAGTTAAACATTAAAACACTGAAATTAAAAATTAATTTTTTTTTGAATATTCACCGTTTTATAATCCAGGCGAATTAAGTTATTTTGAAGCAAACAAAAAGAAAATTGTTTCGGGCCGAAACACTTTTTTTCAAATGAAATTTGTCCTTCAGAAAATCATCGTACAGATTTCTTTCAGGGCTCATTCTTTTTTTTTTTGACGTATAATTTCTGATGAAATGAAAAAAAATATAGTCCCCATTGGAGAAACTGTATTTCATTATTTGACAGAAGCTTCATTTTTTAATACTAACGCTATCACATTTAAATAGAATAATAAATCTTCAGATGAATAAGGAAAAATACTTTAGTGTTCAAAAATAAAGGTTCTCGTCAAATTATAAAATACAGTTTTTTTAGTATTTTTTCCGCGAAATGGAATAGACTAATCCGCTTTTAAAGATATTTTACAATTTAAACAAATTATTAACATTTAGTGAAAATTTGCTTGTTGCAAAAGTGACTTTTGAATTTTTTCCATTTTTGAGCATGTTCTCCAATAGGAACTACGTATCTTTTTCATTTCATCAGAAAGTATATGTCAACGGAAAAAAATTGAGGAAAAATTTTCATTTGAAAAAAAGTGTTTCGGACCGGAAGAAATGATTAAGTCGAAAACCTATTGATTTATCCATAAAAAAAAATTGTTTATACTGATACCATAAAAAGGTACAATTTCATTGAGTTTCGTCAAAATAAAATTATTTTTTCGGAATTTTGAGATTAATTGAAAAAGTCACTCATTAAGTCAATATTAAACACTTTTTCTTCTGACATCAACTTTCGCCGGAAATCACAATAATACTATTTTCACCCCTTAACCCCCCCCCCCCAAATCAACTCCGCCACACCTATGCTAACGCATTTTTCTTTTTTGCGTTTATTATGAACCACATTACCATTTTCAAATCTTCAAGTGCTGTTAACAATTATCTTTTTTCAAAAGTTTAATTCGCCTCGACTATTTAATAGAAAATTCATTTCGTTTTAAAAATATGTTTTGAGGACATTTTCGGCTGTGAAGTCGAGGGGCGATTTACTCTCGAATATCAGTATTTAACTTAAAACGAGAATTTGAAATATACGGAAATATATTTGACTATGTAAAATAGCTAGTAATTACGAAAATATCAAAAATAAGGGCTCAGTTTCAAAGTAATCTTATGTAGTTAATTTCACAAAACAGCTAGCAGTGAGAAGCGAGTTAATCTATCCTAGTATACTAGGAAAGAATAGGCAAAATAAGGAGTGAATATCGATGAGTTCATGTGCTTTTATTCACTCTGTACTAATTCGCTATATCGATTATTAAGTACAGTATTTTTTATTATTAATTACCACATCTCTGAGTAAATTCACAGTAATAATAAGTAATGTCACCAGTATTGAAAATTAAATTATTTAGTTTATGATTTTGTGTGTTTCAAGTTCCTATTGCAAAGCATCGAAACGCAACTTAGTTTTTGATCAAATTGATTAAAATATTTCCGAATATTACTTGTAAAATTTATTTTTGCAATTGCAATCTTAAATTCTTGTTAACAATTACCTCTATTGATGATAGATTTTATGCTTTCACGATGATTCATTTTGATAAAAAGAGATATTTCGGGTTTCACTCGTGTAAAAAACTATGAATTGTTTGCCGACGTTTCGTGAACATTGCACTTATCTTTGTCTGTTATGGAGACAGCTCTGTATACAAGGGAGTTGATGATCGATTGTTTTTGAGATGGGTGATGGTGGGAGGAGGCATGTAAGTATCTGTTTGTATGCGTGGGTTTTCTGTAAACTTCATGTCCTAATGTGTTATCAGATTTTTTGTAAACTAATACGTCAAAGAAAGGCAGTTTTCCGTTTTGTTCTATTTCTATGGTGAACTGGATATTAGGATGTAATTGATGATAAAATCGAAAAACTTATTTAGTTCATCTCGTCCATGTCGCCAGATGATAAATGTCTCTTGAACGTAACGTAACCAGAATTCTGGTTTAAGTTTGGCTTGGTTAAAGGTTTTAATTTCTAGATGTTCCATAAAGACATTGGCTATTACAGGTGAGATTGGGGATCCCATCGCTGCCCCTGAGGTTTGTTCGTAAAATTGGTTATTGAACGAGAAGTAAGTATTATTGAGACATTGTTGTATCAAGGGTACAAGCTCGGAAGATTAGTTTGTGAAAGATTTAATAATATTAATTGTATCTGAGATTGGCACTTTTGTAAAAAGAGATACTATGTCGAAACTCACTATGATGTCTTGGGGTTGAATGTGAATCTGTTGTATCTTTTTAATAAAGTCAAATGAGTTTTGGACGTGAGTGATGGAGTTTCCAGTAAAAGGATTTAGTTTTGCAGCGAGAAAACGTGCTAGGTTGTAAGTTGGTGAGTTTATTGCGCTGACGATCGGTCTGAGTGGAATGTTTTCCTTATGGATTTTTGGGAGCTCGTAAAGTTTTGGAGAGATGGGATTAGTAGGAATTAAGTTGGATATTGTTTGGCTGTCAAGTTTAAAGTCTTTGAGAAGAGTCTTTGTTTTACTGACTATTGTTTTTGTGGGGTCCTTTTTAAGTATTTTGTATGTATCGTCAGTTAGAAATTCCAAGATTTTGTTGTTATAGTCTTCTTTATTCATTATTACTGTTGTGTTGCCTTTGTCTGCGGGTAATATTATAATATCTTTATTTTGATTAAGTTCTTTAATTGCGGGTTTTTCTTGTTTTGTTAAGTTTGAGGATGGAACTTGAGATTGGCGTAAAATGTTGGCCGTCCTTCGTCGCGTATTTCATTTGCTTTTTCGGGTGAAAGTTTATATATTGTGGATTTTAAATTGCTGATTATTTCTTCTTTGGGGATCTTCGATGGAGCTACACCAAAATTATGTCCTTTAGATAAGACTGAAATCATTTCATTGTTGAGAGGGTGGTCAGAGATGTTTTTTACTGTATTTGTTAGTTTAGTTTGCTTTACTGGAAGAAATTTGTCAAATTTTGTTTTTTGTTTTTAGGTGGAAAGCTCTTTAATCCGTTGGGATTGGTCAAACGATATGCGGTCCAATGTGGACCAAATGTCAAATCTGAGGGTATTTGATAGGAAAAGATGAAGTTTTGATAATTTTTTAGAGGCAGTGTGCAAAAGGAATTTGGTATGTTGTATTCTTTCTTTAACGAGAAGCAAACTTGTATTATGCAGAATCGATTTGGATTTAGATGTTCCCAAATTATTTTTCAGTTTTAAGAATTTTGGGACTATTTTGTTGTATCTGCACCGTTTCAAAAAAGCTAAGGATGTTAGTAGCTTACCTTGAGAAGTCCTGAGCTTACTAAAGGTGTTGGTTTTAGTAAGAATACTCTCCCTGTAGAGTTGCTTGATAATAGATTTTATGCTTTCACGATGATTCATTTTGATAAAAAGAGATATTTCGGGTTTCACTCGTGTAAAAAACTACGAATTGTTTGCCGACGTTTCTCATGGTAAGCTACTAACATACTTAGCTTTTTTGAAACGGTGCAGAGACAACAAAATAGTCCCAAAATTCTTACAACTGAAAAATAATTTGGGAACATCTAAATCCAAATCGATTTTGCATAATACAAGTTTGCTTGCCGTTAAAGAAAGAATACAACATAGCAAATTCCTTTTGCACACTACCTCTAAAAAATTATCAAAACTTCATCTTTTCCTATCAAATACCCTCAGATTTGACATTTGGTCCACATTGGACCGCATATCGTTTGACCAATCCCAACGGATTAAAGAGCTTTCCACTCAATAACAAAAAACAAAATTTGACAAATTACTTCCAGTAAAGCAAACTAAACTAACAAATACAGTAAAAAACATCTCTGACCACCCTCTCAACAATGAAATGATTTCAGTCTTATCTAAAGGACATAATTTTGCTGTAGCTCCATCGAAAATCCCAAAAAAAGAAATAATCAGCAATTTAGAATCCACAATATATACCCTTTCACCCGAAAAAGCAAATGAAATACGACGAAGGACGGCCAACATTTTACGCAAAGTTCAAGTTCCATCCTCAAACTTAACAAAACAAGAAAAAACCGCAATTAAAGAACTTAATCAAAATAAAGATATTATAATATTACCCGCAGACAAAGGCAACACAACAGTAATAATGAAGAAAGAAGACTATAACAACAAAATCATGGACCTTCTAACTGAAGATACATACAAAATAATTAAAAAGGACCCCAAAAAAACAATAGTCAGTAAAACAAAGACTCTTCTCAAAGACTTTAAACTTGACAGCCAAACAATATCCAACTTAATTCCTACTAATCCCATCTCTCCAAAACTTTACGGGCTCCCAAAAATCCACAAGGAAAACCAACTTACAACCTAGCACGTTTTCTCGCTGCAAAACTAAATCCTTTTACAGGAAACTCCATCACTCACGTCCAAAACTCATTTGACTTTATTAAAAAGATACAACAGATTCACATTCAACCCCAAGACATCATAGTGAGTTTCGACATAGTATCTCTTTTTACAAAAGTGCCAATCTCAGATACAATTAATATTATTAAATCTTTCACAAACTTCCCTTCCGAGCTTATACCTTTGATAGAACAATGTCTCAATAATACTTACTTCTCGTTCAATAACCAATTCTACGAACAAACCTCAGGGGCAGCAATGAGATCCCATATCTCACCTGTAATAGCCAATGTTTTTATGGAACATCTGGAAACTAAAATCTTTAACCAAGCCAAACTTAAACCAGAATTCTCGTTGCGTTACGTTGATGACACATTTGTCATCTAGCGATATGGACGAGATGAACTAAATAAGTTTTTCGATTTTATCAATCAATTACATCCTAATATCCAGTTCACCATGGAAATCGAACAAAACGGAAAATTGCCTTTCTTGGACGTATTAGTTTACAAAAAATCTGATAACACATTAGGACATGAAGTTTACAGAAAACCCACGCATGCAAACAGATACTTACATGCCTCCTCCCACCATCACCCATCTCAAAAACAATCGGTCATCAACTCCCTTATATACAGAGCTGTCTCCATAACAGACAAAGATAACGTACAAAAGGAATTACAAAACGTTAAACAAATGCTAATACAGAACGATTACACAAACAAATTGATAAATCAATAAGATAACACACTCAAAAAAGCAAGTCAACATAACCTACGAAAGAAAGAGAGAGAAAAATTACCACCACTCTACCCTACATCCAAGGTGTCACAGAACAAATAGGAAGAATTCTCAACAAACAGAACATCGAAACCATATTTAAACCACCTGCGAAAATAGGACAACTACTAAATAAACCTAAAGATAAAAAGGCACCCTTCAGTGATCCAGGAGTATATAAAATCCCTTGTTCTTGTGGCAAAGTCTATATTGGAGAAAGCGGGAGAGCGGTGAGCCAACGTA
>NC_046659.1:34047221-34060014 GCF_010883055.1 Belonocnema kinseyi
AATCCGATTTGGCTTTCCGTTCTCCCGGATTTTTAAAAAAGACTTGATTGGCCAATCAAGTTCGACCAGTCCCCACGGTGGGGCGCTCTGGCCAATCACAGGTATCGTAGAAAGTATACCTAAGAACATCATGACCTGATTCCTCAGTTTCAGGTCAGCCCTGAAGATGTGAACTGCAATGTTCGCGAAACGTCGGCAAACAATTCGTAGTTTTTTACACGAGTGAAACCCGAAATATCTCTTTTTATCAATTACCACTATTATAAATATTCTAATAAACAAATTGTGTTTTTTTAAGATGTTTTTTTCATCAAACAACAATCAAATTAATTCTAAATTATAATAAATAGCCGCAGAAAAATTTAATATTAAATATTTTCATATTGATTCTAATTTAGAATTAATTTGAAAGTTGGTTTATGAAAAAAACATCTTCGAGAAAAATAAAATAACCCAATTTGTTTATTAGAATATTTAGAATGGTAGTAATTGTTAATTAATGTTTATTTTCCATTCTCGATACTACTTCTACGAGATATTTAGGCATTTTTCTTCAAGATAAAGTTTTTTGTTATGGTTGAGCACGTATTAAAGTAATTGCTTATAACAATTTACATAAATCTTAAAATTAATATTCATGTTACTGACATATATCTGCAATAATTCTGATTGATATTTGTGTAGCAATCGGTGGATTAAAACTAAAAAATAAAAAAATGTGTTCATCCAAAAAAGAGCTTAAATATTTGATGAATGATTTTTTGATAGGATGCGTAGTTTTTGTTTTAATTACGAAAAAAAACATAACAAAAAAAATCTTTCGTGAAAATACGACGCAGGATACGAAAAAAAGATAAATCTGCAACAATTCTGCATTTAAAAAGATCTACAGTTAGTAATTACCTTTTGATAGGACCTGCAGTTTTTGTTTTAATGGTAAAAAATAAAATTAAAAATGAAAGAATGAACTGCATGGACAAACGAAATAAGCTATGAAAAAATTAATAGACAAAAGTTTCGTGCTGAGAAAAGAGCTACAAATTTGTTAGGAATAATTTTTTCATAGGACGCTTAGTTTTTCTTTTAGTCTTAAAAATAACATTAAAAATATAAAAAATTAAATTTTGAAAAAACCACACAAGAGACGAGAAACAATTAAATGATATAAATTATCCAACAAAAAAGATCTACAAATGTTTTATAAACTTTTTTCATAAAAATAAAATGAAAATAAATTTTAAAAAATTTTTAACTACGCAGGTTATATATGCGTATTCAATATGATTTTTGGTACTAATCGTTAAAAATAGTAGTAGAAATAAACAAATTTATGGAAAACATCACTATTAGCAATAATATAACAATCAATGCAAAATAAAGAACAAATATGTAAGTAATCACGAAAAATAAAATTTCTACTTTATTTTACAAGATCCAGATAAGCATTTACGAACCGAGCTGTGAAAATAAATATAAAATATATTTTAGATTAAGAAAAGTTCGCATTTCTGACAAATTCGAGTACGAAGCCCGAGACACCTGATCAAAATGTGTTCGATAAAGCCGAAAGAGCTTTTAAAAAATATAATTGCCACTCACCAAATTACAGTTGTCGATGCTATGACCTTTAATTTTGAAAGGTCATTGCAAAAATGTGGGGAAAATAAAAAGACCGAGCGTTTAGCCCAAGGTAAATACATGATCGAGCGCTCAGCGCAAAATGAATACATTATCGAAAAAAGTATCGTGTGAGCGCGACAAAAGATATAATGATATTTGAAGAGATATTGAAAGAAGTATGGCGTATAGTGATGTGTTCCTCATAAATTTTCTATAAAAGTTCTAACAGAATTTTAAAAAAATTAGTGACCCTATATAGCAAAGTTTTCCCTACTCACATTATGATAATGTAAATTCTATTTTGATGATTATTATTACTATTACTATCTATAATTATTTTTGTAGAAATGAAAGAAAAATTAAGATAGCTCATTTTTCCCTTCAGCCCAATATGTCGAAGGCATATTGGGTTAGAGCTGGATTTTTGAATGGCCTGCATGAGGCTGTTCCGGTATTTAGCATAATTCATGGACTCATTTTTGCAATGAAATGAAGTGATCTGATAAAAGTAGCAAGCCTAATCTGACATGTTCGGCACAGCCTAGTTTTCCGCCTCATCATCCACGGCCTGGGTTACAACTAACTTCATACTAGAGACCCACAATTTAGAGTGGGATCCGAACCACCCAAACCTCGGTAAGAGTGAAGACAAATTTCCAGAATTACCGGCTTAGGGATCGTATCCCAAAACTCAAACGTGAAATTTGAAAAACGCACAAACGATTTTTCAAACAAAATTAATCTAACTTAATACCTACTAATCCTATCTCTCCAAAACTTCACGGTTTCCCAAAAATTCACAAGGAAAACATTACACTCAGACCGATCGCCAGCGCAATAAACTCTACAACTTACAACCTACCACGTTTCCTCGCTGCAAAACTACAGATACAGATACAACAGATTCACATTCAACCCCAAGACATCATAGTGAGTTTCGACACAGTATCACTTTTTACGAAAGTACCAATCTCGGATACAATTGATATCATTAAATCTTTCACAAACTTCCCTTCCGAGCATGTACCTTTGATAGAACAATTTCTAAATAATACTTCTCGTTCAATAACTAATTCTACGAACAAACCCCAGGGCAGCAATGGGATCCCCAATCTCACCTGTAATAGCTAATGTCTTTATGCAACATCTAGAAACTAAAATCTTCAACCAAGCAAAACTTAAACCAGAATTCTGGTTCCGTTACGTTGATGACACATTTGTCAAAACAATCGGTCATCAACTCCCTTATATACAGAGCTGTCCCCATAGCAGACAAAGATAACTTACAAAAGAAATTACAAAACGTTAAACAAATCCTAATACAGAACGATTACACAAACAAACAAATTGATAAAGCAATAACAGAACATACTCAAAAAAGCAAGTCAACACAACCTACTATACGAAAGAAAGAGAGAGAAAAATGACCACCACCCTACTCTACATCCAAGGTTTCACAGAACAAATAGGAAGAATTCTCAACAAACACAACATCCGAACCATATTTAAACCACCTGCGAAAATAGGACAACTACTACATAACCCTAAAGATGAAAAGGCACCCTTCAGTGATCCAGGAGTATATAAAATCCCTTGTTCTTGCGGCAAAGTCTATATTGGAGAAACCGGGAGAGCGGTGAGCCTACGTATGAAGGAACATGAAAGTAAAGTCACTTCACGAAATCAGCACCAGCTAAACATCATATCGAAACAGGACATAACATTTTATTTGATGAAACAACAGTCATTGCAAACAACCACAACAAATTTACAAGAGAACATAGAGAAGCAATCGAAATCTTAAAACACCCTAATAAGATAACCTGATACCTCAGGTTCAGGTCAGTCCTGAAGATGTGAACTGCAATGTACACGAAACTTCGGCAAACAATTCGTAGTTTTTTACACGAGTGAAACCCGAAATATCTCTTTTTATCGAAATGAATGATTGTGAAAGCATAAAATCTATTATTAATTATTTTGCTTTATTTTATATTTTCTGGAATTTATATGAGAAACATAAAGTTTTCATATAATTCTGGTCTATTTTTGTACAATCAATATGGATTACCCTTCAATAAGCTACTTTCTCTATGGAATTGTCTGCATAAATCACTGTAAAATATTCTCAATTTTCAGGCCTTTAAATCAACTTTTTAAGCCGCCCCAAATGGGTCTATATTTTTCTTGAAGGATATTGCCTAAGCTTTCAAACCCTGCATTTTTTAACAAGCAACGATTTTGTCTATATTTTTGCCAAATTTCAATTTTTATTTTAAAAAGTATGTAAGGAGTGACACTAACAACAATCGGATCATATAGTAGAGGCCTCCAAACATAACCCCGAATTTTACTACATTTTTATAAGCCAGAAGCAGTTCAAAACTAAATAGGAATTCAAAGTCCCTTGTGTCTAAACGGAAAGTAGGAAAAACAAGTGTGTAAATGAAGGATTAATATTATTAATATCAACACAGACGCTACGGTATTATTTTTTAGTTCTACACATATAAATTAATTTTAGTCAAAATAAAAAAGGCCGATCGTGAGGAAGCTAATAAGGTACGCCAGGAAAGAAGAGTGTCGCACAAATAGTTCAAAAGAAATGCATGAGGAGGAGTAGCACTTGAGTGAATTACGCTGAAACAAAAGATCTTGGTTAACAGTGGGTCCGAGTGAAGAGCATAATATACAACGAACAGGCTTATTCAATTAAACAATACGGGGATTCTAGTTTGTTCTAAAAAATCTAGAACCCCCTTCCCCTTACTCCGTTGCTTGAGAATTAATTCCTCTCATCAATAGTTACTCGTAGGTCTTTGGGATAGATGATTATGATTCTGAATTAAAAATAGCAAAATTCAAAATGGCGAAAATTTTAGTTTAAATTCGCAATTTTTGATAATAATTCAGATGAAGCTTACTTTATGGGAGTTTTTGGGGTTGCTGATTAGGATTCACACGTCAGAATTGATGTAAGTATTTATGCCTATTGTAGGGTGCTATCCTCTACACACCTACTCATCGGGGTTTGTCTTTTGATTTAAAATAAGCTTCCCAGAAAACTTCAGGTAGCAACTTAGAGGAAAATTGTTGTTGTTTTTACAATTTCGATTCTTTATTTTCAATTTTTAAACTTTGTCTGTGGATTTAAAATGAGCATCTTAAAAAACAGCCAGAAAATAATTTGTCGTCAAATTGTTATGTTTTTCATCTTAAATTTTTTATCCGCAATATTGGGTGCAACGCTTTGTATCTTGAAATGTGAAGTTTGGAATCAGCGATAAAAAAAACTCGCAGTTGTAATGTTGAGTCAATTCAGTTTTCTTTTTCAAAATTCCGTCTGCCATATTGGATACGCTGTTTGAAATTTACACTTATATCTAACATCCACGTGTCAGCGATAATGAATAAACAATATTTTTTTGCCGACAATACCAACTTCAACATACATTTACAAGGTAAGCCATATCTTTTACTTTATCTCTATATTTTTCTTGTATTTGATAAAGATTCTTCTTGAATTGAAATACGAAGTATCCCTTCCAGTTAATTCTTATCTGAACCTGTACGACTTTGAGACACAGGGTTATATATGTTATCTTTTGATATGTTGTTTTTAGATTATTATTATTTGTACATTATGATATTTAAAAAAATAATGAAATCTGTCTTTCTTTCAATAGCAAGATACTAACAAAGTCATGCACATGCCTCGCCTAAATTAGCCGGATATTTACAAATCCATCCTCATGTCTTGCCTTAATTGGCCGGATATTTACTAAGCCCTGCTCATGTCTGGCATTAATAGGCCAGATATTTACTAAGCACTTCACATGTCTTAACTTAATTGGCCAGATATTTACTTAATCATACTCACGTCTTGCTTCAATTGGCCGGGTATTTACTAAGATCTGCACATATCTTGACTTAATTGGTTGGATATTAATAAATCCTACTCACGTCTTGCCTTAATTGGCCGGATATCTACTAAGCACTGATCATGCCTTGCCCTAATTGGCCGGATATTTACTAAGCCATACCCATGTCTAGCCTTAATTGGCCGGATATTGAATAAGTCCTGCAAATATCCTGCCTTAATTTGCCTGATAATTACTAAGTCCTGCTCATGTCTTGCCTTAATTATCCGGATATTTACTAAGTCCCGCTCATTTCTTGCCTTAATTGTCCGGATATTGACAAAGTCCTGATCATGTCTTGCCTTAATTTATCGGCTATTTACTAAGACCTGCGCATGTCTTGCCCTAATTGGCCGAATATTTACTAAATCCTACACACGTCTTGCCTTACTTGGCCAGATATTTACTAAGTCATGCTCATTTCTTGCTTTAAGTGGCCGGATATTGACTAAGTTCAGCTCATATCTTGCCTTAATTGCCCGGATATTTACTACGTCCTGTTCACGTCTTTCCCTAATTGGCCGGATATTTACTAGGTCCTGCTCATTTCTTGCCTTAATCGGCAGGACAATGACCAAGCCTTGCTCATGTCTTGACTTAATTGGTCGGCTATTTACTAAGTACTGCACATGTCTTGACTTAATTAAACAGATATTTACTTAGTCCTACTCACGACTTTTCTTAATTGTCCAGATATTTAATAAGTCCTGCTCATGCCTTGCCTTTATAGGCCGGGTATTTAATAAGTTCTGCCCATATCTTTCCTTAATTGACCGGCTATTTTCTAAGACCTGCGCATGTCTTATTTTAAGTGGCTGAATATTGACTGAGTCCTGCTTATGTCATGCCTCAATTGGATGGATAGTTAACAAGACATGCCTATGACTTGTCTTAATTGGCCGGATATTTACTAAGCCCTGCGCATATCTTGCCTTAATTTGCGGATATTGACTAAGTTTTACACATGTCGTGCATTAATTGTTCCGATATTTACGATGTCCTGCAAATATCTTGACTCAAATGGCCGAATATTTACTAAGTCCTCAAAATGTCTTTTCTTAATTCGCTGAATATTGACAGAGTCCTACACTTGTCTTGCTTTAATTGGCCAGATAATGACTAAGTCCTCCTGATTTCTTGGCGCAATTTGCCGGATATTTACTAATTCCTGTACATGTCTTGTTTTAACTGGCCATATATCGACTGAGGCCTGCTTATGTGTTGCCTTAATTGGCTGGATAGTTAGTAAGTCATGTCCATGTCTTGCTTTAATTGGCCGGACATTGATCAAGTCCTGCTGATTTCTTGTCTTAATTGGCCGGATATTTTCGAAATTCTGCTCAATACTTGACATAATTGGCCGGATATTTACTAAGTCCTGCTCACTTCTTGCCTCAATTTTCCAGATATTAACTAAGTCCTGCACATATCTGGCCTTAATTGGCCGGATATTCACTAATTCCTGCTCATTTCTTACCTTAATTGGCCGGATATTTAATCATATCTGCTCATGCGTTTCATTAACTGGCCGGATATTTACTAAGTATATCCGTCCTTAATACGCTAAACATTGAATAAGTCCTACACATGTCTTGCCTTAATTGGCCGGATATTTACTACATCATGTTCATGTCTTGTCTTAATTTTCCGGATATTTACTAAGTCTTGCTCATTTCTTGTCCTAATTGGCCGGACATTGATTAAGTCCTGCTCATGTCTTGCCTTATTGGCAAGGCATTGACCAAATCCTGCTCATATCTTGCCTTGATTGGCGGGATATTTACTGAGCACTGCTTATGTCTTGCCTTAATTGACCATATATTTACTAAGTCCTGCTGAGGTCTTGCCTTAATTGGGAGGATATTTACTAAGTCCTGCTCAAGGATTGTCTTAACTGGCAGACTACTTACTGAGTCATACACATGTCTTGTTTTAATCAGCCGGATATTGACGGAGGCCTGCTAATTTCTTGACTTAATTGGTCGGCTATTTACTAAGTCCTGCTCAAGACTTGCCTCAATTGGCCAGCTATATTCACTAAGTCCTGCTCACGCTTTGCCTTAATTGCTGGACATTTACTAAGTCTTGCTAATGTCTTGCCTTAATTGGCCTGACATTGACTGACTTCTGCTGATTTCTTGGCTGAATTGGCAGGATATTTACTAAGTCATGCTTATGTCTTGCCTAAATTGGGCGGATATTTACTAAGTCCTGCTCAAGGCTTGACTGAATTGGCTGGATAGTTACTAAGTCATACACATGTCTTGCCTTAATTGGCCAGATATTAACTAATTGCTGCTCTCTTGCCTTAACTGGCCGGCCATTTACTAATTCTAGCACATGTCTTGCTGTAATTGGCCAGATATTTACTAAGTCTGGTTCATGTCTTGCATTAACTGGCCAGATAATGACTAAGTGCTGCTCATGTCTTGCCTTAATTGGCCGGATATTTACTATGTCCTGCACATATGTTGTCTTAATTGGCCGGATATTTACTAAGCCCTGCACATGTCTTTCCTTGATTCGCCGAATATTGACAGAGTCCTACTCTCGTATTGCCATAATTCGCCAGATAATGACTATGTTCTGCTCACGTCTTGCCTTAATTGGCCGGGTATTAAGTAAGTTCTGCCCATATCTTGCCCTAATTGTCGAGATATTTACTAAGTCCTACTCACGCCTTGCCTGAGTTGGCTGGATATTTACTAATTCCTTCTCATGTCTGGCCGTAATAGGCCGGATATTTACTAAGTCCTGCACATGTCTTGTTTTAAATAGCCGGATATTGACTAAGTCCTGTACATGTCTTTCCTTAATTCGCCGGATATTTAATAAGTCCTGCTTATTTCCTGCCTTAATTGCACGGATATTTACTAAGTCATGCTCGTGCTTTGCCTTAATTGGCCGGATATTTACTAAGTACTGCTTAGGCCTTGGCTTAATTGGACGGATATTTACTAACTCCTGCTTATATCTTGTCTTAATTGGCCAGGTATTTAATAAGTGCTGCAGATGTCTTTACTTAATTCGCTGGATATTGACTGATTCCTCCACATTTCTTGCCTTAATAGGCCGGATATTGACTAAGACCTGCTCATGCCTTGCCTTAATTGGCCGGACATTGAATTAGTCCTGCTCATTTCATGCCTTAATTGGCCAGGTATTGAGTAAGTCTTGCTCATATCTTGCCTCGATTGTCGGGATATTTACTAAGTCTTGCTTATGTTTTGCCTTAATTGACCAACTATTTACTATCTCCGGCACGTGTCTTGTTTTAATTGGCCGGATATTGACAGAGGCCAGCTAATTTTTTGCCTTAGTTGGCCAGATATTTACTAAGCCCTGAACATATCTTCCCTTAATTGACTGGCTATTTACTATGCCTTGCACATGTCTTGTTTTAATTGGACGGATATTGACTAAGTCTTCCTCATGTCTTGCCTTAATTGATCGGCTATTTACTAAGACCTGCACATGTTTCTCCTTAATTATCCGGAGATTTACTAAGCCCTGCACATATCTTTCCTTGATTTGTCGGATATTTACTTAGTCCTTCACATTTCTTTCCTTGATTTAATGGATACTGACTAAGTCCTACTCATGTGTTGCCCTAATTGGCTGGATATTTACTACGCCCTGCACATGTCTTGTTTTGAATAGCCGGATATTGACTGAGTCCTGCTTATATCTTTCCTTAATTAACTGGACAGTTTCTAAGTCATACCCATGTCTTGCTTTCATTGGCCGGATATTTACGAAGCCCTGCACATATCTTGTCTTAACTGACCCGTTATTTACTAAGTCCTGCACATGTCTTGCCTTAATTGGCCGGATATTTAGTAAGGCTTGCACATATCTTGCCGATATTTGCCGGATATTTACTAAGTCATGCTCATGCTTTGCCTTTATTGGCCGGATATTTACTAAGTCTTGCTCATATCTTTCCTTAGTTGCCCGGATATTGACTAATTCCTGCTCATGTCTTTCCCTAATTGCCCGGATATTTACTAAGTACTGCTTATTCCTTGGCTTAATTGAGCGGATATTTACTAATCCTGCTTATATCTTGTCTTAAATGACCGGATATGTAATAAGTCCTGCAGATGTCTTTACTTAATTCGCTGGATATTGACTGATTCCTCCTTCTTTCTTGCTTTAATATGCCAGATAATGACTAAGTTCTGCTCATGCCTTGCTTTAATTGTCCGGATATTTACTAAGCCCTGCTCATGTCTTGCCTCAATTGGCCGAATATTTACTAAGTACTGCACATATCTTGCCTTAATTGACCGGTTATTTGCTAAGTCCTGCACATGTCTTGTTTTTATTGACCGGATATTGACTGAGTTCTTCATATGCTATTCATTAATTGGCTGGATAGTTACCAAATCCTGCTCATATCTTGCCTTAATTGCCCGGATATTTACTAAGTCCTGCTTATGCCTTGCCTTAATTAGGCGGGTATTTACTAACTCCTGCACATATGTTGTCTTAACTAGCCTGATATTTAATAAGTCCTGCACATGTCTTTCCTTAATTCGCTGAATATTGACAGAGACCTACTCTGGCCTTGCCTCTATCGGCTAGATAATGACTAAGTCCTCCTGATTTCTTTGCTTAATTGGCCGGATATTTACTAAGTCCTGCACAAGGTCTTGTTTTAATTGGCCGGATATTGACTGAGGCCTGCTTATGTCTTGCCTTAATTGGCTGGATAGTTACTAAGTCATACCCATGTCTTGCCTTAACGGTCCGGATATTGACAAAGTCCTGGTCATGTCTTGCCTTAATTGCCCGGATATTTACTAAGTCATGCTTATGCCTTGCCTTAATTAGGCGGATATTTACTTACTCCTGCACATATCTTGTCTTAATTAGCCAGATATTTACTAATTCCTGCACATGTCTTGTCTTAATTGGCCAGATATTGACTGAGTCCTACTCATTTGTTGCCTTAATTGGCCAGATAATGACTAGGTTCTGCTCATGTCTTGTCTGAATTAACCGGATATTGACTAGGTCCTGCTCATGTCTTGCCTTAATTTCTTGGATATTTACTATGTCCTGCTCATGCCTTGCCTTAATTGGGCGGATATTTACTAAGTCCTGCTCATGTCTTGCCTTAATTTACTGGCTATTTACTTGCTTCTGCACATTTTATGTTTTAATTGGCCGGATATTGACACAGGTCTGCTAATGTCTTTCCTTCATTAGCGGATATTGAATAACTCTTGCTCATGTCTTGCCTTAATTTCCTGGATATTTACTAAGTCCTGCTCATGTCTCGCCTTAATTGGGCGGATATTTACTCAGTCCTGCTCAAGGCTTGCCTTAATCGGCCGGCTATTCACTAAGTCCTGCGCATGTTTTTCCTCAGTGGGCTAGATATTTACTTAGTCCTAACCACGTGTTGCCTTAATTGGCCGGATATTAATTAAGCCCCGCTCATGTCTTGCTCAAATTACCCGAATATTTACTAAGTCCTGCTCATGCCTTGCCTCAATTAGGCGCACATTTACTGAGCTTTGCTCATGTATTGCCTTAATTGACCAGCTTTTACTAACTCCTGCACATGTCTTGTTTTGATTGGCCGGATATTGACAGAGGCCTGCTAATGTCTTGCGCTAAGTAATCGGATATTTACTAAGCCCTGCCCATAGCTTACCTTAATTGACTAGCTATTTACTAAGCCCTGCACGTGTCTTGTTTTAATTTGCTGTATATTGACTAAGTCCTTCTCATGTCTTGTCTTAATTGATCGGCTATTTACTAAGTCCTTCTCAAGGCTTGCCTGAATTTGTCGGCTATTTACTAAGTCCTGCACATGTCTTGCATTAATTGGCTGAATATTCACTAAGTCCTGCACATATATTGCCTTAATTTGCCGGACATTTGCTTAGTCCTGCACCTGTCTTGCGTTAATTGCCCGGATATTTACTGAGTCCTGCTCATGCCTTGCCTTAATTGGACAGATATTTACTCACTCCTGCTCAAGGCTTGCCGTAATTGGCCGACTATTTATTAAGTCCTATACATGTCTTGTTTTAATTAGCCGGATATTGACTGAGGCCTGCTTATGTCTTGACTTAATTTGCTGGATATTTACTAAGTCATAACAATACCTTGCCTTAATTGGCCGGATATTGACTAAGTGCTGCTCATGACTTACATCAACTGACCGGCTATTTACTAAGTCCTGGTCATGTCTTGTTTTGATTGGCCGTATATTGACTGAGGCCTGCTTATGTCTCGCCTTAATTGGCAGGATACATATTTACTAAGACCTGCAAATATCTTGCCTTAGTTGGCCGGAAATTTATTAAGTGCTGCTCATTTCTTGTCTCAATTAGCCGGAAATTTACTAAGTCCTGCATATATCTTGTTTTAATTGACCGGTTATTTACCAAGTCCTGCAAATATCTTACCTTAATTGGACGGATATTTACATAGTCCTGCTCATGTCTCGTCTTAATTGGCTGGTTATTTACTAGGTTCTGAACTTATTTTTCTTTAATTGACCGTATATTTACTAATTCTTGCTTATGTCTTGCCTTAATTGGCCGGATATTCACTAAGTCCTGCACATGTCCTGCCTTGATTGGCCGGATATCGACTAAGTCCTGCTCATGTCTTTCCTTCATTGAAATTAGATCACTCTCTTCGCGAACGGCCACAAATGTATTCAAAGATCTGAAATGTAATCTGCCTAGTTTTAAGTTGTTAATATTATTTTTAAGCAATACTTAATTCTTGAATGCATAGGTTTAGAAAAATTTAAAACATGCAAAAGTCAATGGGTTGCAAAGAATTATGAAAAGTATACAAAATTAAAATAAATTCAAATGATTTTGAAGAATTAAAAGAACTCAAAAGAATTCCAATGATTTAAAAAAATTCAAAGAATCCAAAAGTATTCAATGCATCATAAAAATACGTGTTCTACACTTTAACACATGGGAAGCTAGAGGGTGAATGAGGGCTGTCCCCTTTCCTTTGTGAGTAAGAATAATTATCATAGTTTTTTTAATCAAATAAAATTAATTTGAAGCAGCTGAATTATAAATTTACTGTTAAATACTGAATTTTTTGTGAAGCATTAAGTGATTTCTTATTTGCATGTTTTTTTTATTATTATTACACCATTAAGCCAGTTCCCTTTCGGGGTAGGCGTAACTCACTCGGCAGGGGAAAGGAGTAGTGTGTGGAAGGGATAGAGATTTTTCAGATTGATCCAGAATTCTCGTGCTATTTAA
>NC_046659.1:34060114-34064752 GCF_010883055.1 Belonocnema kinseyi
TATATTATTAGCTGAAACAGAAAACAATGCTAGGAGGAATCGAACACGAGTCTTCGGGGCTGCAGAATTAAGACTTCCACCTGTGCTAGAACGAACTATTATAATTGGAATTTCTTCATACTTATTACCTCAGTGCTAAAAATAATTTTCGATTTAAGAGGCCTCTCAAATAAATCATTGCAATTATTAAGTTACTTAAAATAAATTACAAATGAAATAAATTTGAAATATAAAAAGACTTATTGGAAATAATGGATTTTTTTAGATCGCTTTATATTAAACTTAAAAGTTTTAAACCATTTCTTTAGGTTTTTATTTTTTTTTTTAATTGGGCTTGGAATTTTTTAAAAGTTTTTTTTCACAAATTTTTTAATGAAAAGAATATAAATTTGAAATAATAAACAATTATTTATTGAGTTAATTTGTTTTTGACAAAAAATTCTCTTATATAAAAATTTATGATAAAACAGTGATTAAAATATATTTATACAATCATATCATCTAAAACAATTATGTGTATTATATATAAAATTATAAGTATATTATCGTAATTCGTTATCGTAATTTTAATATTAAATATTAATTGTGCAGCAACTAATAGTAATAATAATAATCCGAAATTATGAGGGTTCATAAAGATTTTGGATAATTATCAGTTATATACAAAATTATGTTTATGTTACAATTAATAATTACTTAATTAAAACTAGAATGTAGTGTTTGCTATTTTCACTCTGGAAGTTAAGAAAGACAATGTAAATATTTTCATAAACTATTTATTATAATATTTTATAATTTTAACCTTTCTCGTAATTTGTTAATTTATACCCAACCCTAATTACATCCAGTTCTTCGCAATATAAAAATTTCCGTCGCGCAATTTGTTACAATAAGAAACGTCAGCAGTATCAATATCCGCTTTTGTTAATAGTTCCTAGTGAAATTCGGTACGTAAAAACTTATAAGCTTGAAGATGATGATTGAAGTAGCTATCAAGCATTGATTTTGTGATCGGATAGAAATTAAGTTCTTCAATCAATACCATGAAATGCACAAAATAAAATTGCGGACCTAATTCGGAAAACTTTACTATTACGCTGTCTTTTCTTACTGCGTTGCCCCTGTACTGGATGCAGTTAGTTGAACTAACTTTCTCGTTCGTATGTTTCGGCCATAAATGAGTAAAACTTCAGATCGCTGGTATATTTTGAATGGAAAGTGAGCTGATGGAATCAACAATGTTTTGTAAGATAAATATTAATTTCAAATACATTTCAATACAGTTTAATACAATATCACATAGCGCGGCGGATCCGCAGATACCCTACAGGGGGCGCCGCCGCCAACCTTATACTGAGGACTACAAAAAAAAAGGTCCTTGATTCAGTTTATTTTAAATTATCAAATGCTATTGATAGGCTCTTTTTAATGGCATTATTAGATATTTAAAAAAAAACAATCTTTTTCAAGTACTGTGAACCTTACATAACGCCTTATACGTATTATTTCGCAAAAAAATTTATTCCAGTCATCAATTAAAAAAAAGTTGAAGCTTTTAAAGCCCTTTGAAAATGTCACCAAGAATTTCCTGTCTGAATTTACAACAAAATTAAAATTAATATTCATCCGTTTCAACGCATTAAAAATTTTAGAAATGAACGTTTTCTGAATAAAAAAAGGTTTTATAAGATGAAGTATTTTCTATAAATAACTAATTACGTAATGTAGGTACTACTTGACATTCATTATTTTATAACTTTTTTTCTATGCCATAAAGAACACAAAATAATATTAAGAATAACATAACATCAAAATTTCAAATAACTATTATCTCTTAACAGATTTTGAGTACGTTGATTGGAGTTATAATTAAATTCTGAGAATTAGTAACAAGAAAATCAGTAGTATTAGTTTGTTTTTAAATTTATATAAACATAATTTTTACATGATTTATAAGAAAATTAAAAAAAAAAGATTTTTGAATATTTCAGATTTGTCAGAAAGATTTTAGAAGATTTAAAAGAAATTTTTTTCTTTTTAAGGATTTTACCAAATATTCGTGTAAATGCTAGTCTTTTCAAAAGAATTTGAGGACTTTTAGAAGTTTCAAAAAATCAAAAAATATTTGATCGATTTTCAGAAATGTTTCTTAGTTTTTGAAATTTTTTATTCACTTAAAACCTCTTAAATACTCGAAAAATCTTGTAACTGACTTGAATTTTTCTCCAAATTTTGAAAAATCACCCGAAATGTCCAAAATTTCCTTATAATCATCTATATTTCCCAAGAAATTTTAAGAAAATATTGTTTATTTTCTTGAAATCTTCCGAAATTCTTTAAAGTTTATTTGTGAAATCTTTAAAAATCTACATTTCCAAAAGTTTCATAAATTTGAAAATTCTTTTTTAATTTTTTCAATTTTACTAAATGTTTCTTGAATGAACTCACTTTTCAAATTTTGTTTTAAATAATCCTTATGAATTATGGCATTTTGCTTTAAAATATTTTACACTCTTTTTCGAAATTTCAAGAAATCATTTGATATGCTTAAAAAACCTTTTTAAATTTTTTTTTAAGTTCATTTTTTAAATAAAAAAATGACTTGAATTATTACACACATGTTAAGAAAATTCTTTTTATCTAATTTTGTTAGACCTTCTAAGCCTTCTAATCTTTAACAATCATTCAAATTTTTCCTGAATTTTTTTTTATTTCTTCAAAATTACAAAAATTGGATTTCAAATCTCCTAGATTATTCTTTGAAATTTTTTTTTAATCTTTCAAAACTTTTAAAAATAATCTCTTAAAATTAATTTTTCTAATTTAAAAAATGGTCCTTTCCTATGAACCTGAAAAAAACTTTCATTTTCGTGAAAACTTGAAAAATTCTTAAAGAATCTTAACAAGGTCTAATTATTTTTAAATTGTTTCAAAATTTCTAAATCTATCGAACTTAATCAAATTTGAAAGTACATTTTTAAACCGACGTAATATGGAAAAATTAAAAATTTTGGTCCAAAACTTTTTACAAACTTTTTAAAAATTTCCGGAAATAATTGAAAATATTTTGTGATACTTTTCGAATTTTCTCTTAGAATTCATTACAAATCAATTATTATAAATTTTACCATCAACATTTTTTCATTTTTTTGACAACCTGTAAAATTTAATTCACCTAAAAAAATTTAACGTCCTTAAAAATAAAAAAAATTAACTTACTTTTCCATATTCCTTTTACACATATTTTGAGATTTTCAAAACATAAAATTATTATTCTCTATTGCTAAAAAATCATACGAAATTTAATTTTTCTCTTCTGATAATGTTGTTAAATAACATTTAGAAATACATTTTACGATGAATTACAATTATTTAGTTACAAATGTGGATATACAAAGTTGATGGCGCAGAAAAATCATAAATTAAAAATGTTAGGTAATCGGATAAAAATCACCCTCCTTTCCCCAGCACAACAGACCGTAACAAAACGCGAACCCCATTCCTCCTTCCCCCTTCGTAATGTTACGTAATATGTGATCGCTCCCTAAAATGATTTACACTTTTAAAAGTTGAAAAAAGAATGGTGATAAATTGAATATCTTTTGGATGGAATTGAAAAAATTATACTACGGAAATTTCCAACTAGAAAAAGTTCAATCGAAAATCAACGTTCAAATAAAGTGACTGAAAACGTTTCTCTACTAATAAAAAAATTATATCTCCGTTACAAAAAATTTACTTTCATTTCCGGCCTCTTCTGGTCCTAATCATTCCCGATTATTTTTCGGATTCGTGGGTTAACGGCCAACCGGTATAGAGCAATTACGTTCTTGTTTAGTTTTATAATTGCACAATCTAATTATTTATATATGAGTGAAAATTCGATGTTGAATAAATGAACTATAAATAGCAGTAGCGATTAACTCACCTCCTCGAAACATGTATTTTTAACTTTGGGGGTTTTCTTTAAGTTCTTACCCTCTTCAATAATTCATTACAATTAATCCTGATTCACAGCAACACTAGACGCGTCAAGATCTTGTCTGGGTTCAGGTCTCGTATGACCGAATTCTGCAGTTATAAAAAATCCCTTGATCTATAATTTTATTTTATTTTTTGTCGAAGAGAAAGATTCAGATCCATTATTATAACAAGTTTTCTGTCGACTCTTACCTTGTCGCCAATATCGAGACTGAAGACAGATACCTTCTCGAAATTTCTCATTTTTTTGCTACATATAAATAAAAAGGAACTTAGGTTATACCATAGATAAATCAAAATGCGTATTATTTTGTATACAAGCAAAACTTAAAAAGCCAGTTAACATACTTTTTAAAATAGATTAGCTGATATTTAATTTATATTTAGTCCTTTTTTTACAATCGCCATTTCGTGGACACTGCGGAGTTGCAAAATTACAATCACGGGTTTTGCCAAGGCTGAACGCGGTCGAGAAGTTCATCAGGCCATATGAACTCAATGGTAGAAGTATGAAGAAGCACAGCGCCAACAGTTGGCCGCAACTTGAACTAAAAGTATCAATGTGTGACGTATGTGTGCCATATATAAATTGTATATATGGGAATCATTTTAAAATTGAATATATTTATCAATAAATTGGATAAACAAAGTGAGAAA
>NC_046659.1:34064852-34076105 GCF_010883055.1 Belonocnema kinseyi
ATCTAGTCGGGAGTGGTGCTGACTGAAAACAGATGATTTGGAGCGATTCGCGCGCCATCTGTTGGTCATTCTAAGGACTTATTGAACTACCCTCGTATAATGGTGTCATGAATAGAGAATTTGTTTGCAATACAATTATTATTGCAGTGAAGCTTTTCAAGTTCTGAAAAGATTTTTTTCACTGACTTATTTAAAATTTAGTAGAGAGGTCAACATTTTCGAAACCTATTAGTTGGCGATATCTTTCAATTTCTGTTTAAAAGATTAGATATAAGTCATAAGTAATTGAAAAAAGATTTAAGGATTTACCAGTTATTTTTTGAAATTTTAAGACAGTTTTAGTGATTTTAAATAATGTCAAGCGAGTTTTTGAAAGGTCGCTTCAAAAGATTTTAATGAGTTTGAAATAATTCAAATATTTGAAGGATTTTCAAGAGATTTCAAGGAACTTGACAAAATTTTAAGGATTTCAAGAGATTTAAATTACTTTCCTTCAATTTCAAGATTTTCGACATTTCCAAAACTTTAAGGATTTTCAAGAGATTTAAACGAATTCAGGAAAATTTAAAAGTAATTAGAATCACAGTCTTTTATCATTCTTATTTTTTCCTTGTACCTTTTAAAGTAAAAAAATAATCGCTTGACGTCTTTAAAAAACACACTTTAACGTACTGCGAACATTTAAAAATGTTGACCGCCAACTATCGCAACAATGCAACGTAACCTCAATGACTGCAAATTATATTTTTTCTTGATAGATTGTTCAAATCGCACACTTCCCCAATTCCTAACAATAAATACATAAAAATGACTTTTCTATTTTAAAAGCCGAGCTACGTTTCGATTTTTCACGTACTGTCGTCTACAAAAAATGAATTTTAGTAAAACTTCTATGTAATCAATGCTTTGCAGACTACCATGTCCCAGAAAGCAATTTTCCAGCACACTGATTGCACAGAGCCGCCAGGCTCTGCAGATAGATCAGCAGGCCATGTCGGTAGACCTTGAAACATATGCACCTGCATCTGTCTTAAGGTTTTCCAACATGGCCTGCTGATCTATCTGTAGAGCCTGTCGGCACTGTGCAGTCAGTGTACAGGAAAATAACTATTTGAAACAATAAAAGAGTATATGAAAGGTCAATCCAATCTGTCGATTCTTTCAAAAGTTATCGTGCTAACTTCCAAAAATCTACAGACCCACGATAGAAAACGGCCTGACATAGACATCGTTAGGACGTTTTTAGAACATGTACATTCGAACTAAATATAGTCAGTTCTAAGAACTTTCTACAGTCCACTTATTTGAAATTTCTAAAAAAATGTTCGTAAGAATGATGTTTTTAGAAAGTTTATCACACTTTTGTGCCCACTGGATAACTGTGAATAATTCGTTTGGGCAGAACTGTGACTGTTACAAGATTAATATGTCATATTCCTACATATGTAGCTGTTACTAATGTGTATTAGGCACAGATTCCAGAACCAGACAGTAACACCGTTAAATTTCACTGAAATAACAATGTAACAAAATTGTTGTTGGCCATGAAAGTAACCAAATTACAAATTATATGTTACACGATTGTTACATAACAGTTATAATAAATTTGGTATATCGTCGTCACTAATGTACATTATTCATGAATTACAGAAGTACATAATAACGCCGTTACAGTTCATTTACATGACACTGTAACAAAATTTTTATAGTTTATGCGTGTAAACAAGTTATAAAAAAATATTACATTTTTTTTATGACAGTCATATCTCATTGACACATAATTATTACAACTTTTTTTATGAAACAGGTACATCGTAATTCGGTAAAAATGTTACTCGCCATCAGCGGCGGAATGGCGTGGACCTTCAGGGTGGGCGCCCACCCTCGCCCCTGTTGGTACGAATTTATTTGTATAAACAAAGATACTGAAAAATGAATTAGGCAAAAACAAAAATCTTCTCATCTGCCATTCAAAAACGCGCGCGTGTACGCGTGTATATTTTCTATTGGTAGTAGTGAGATATGATCGACAGTACTTTTTTTCTCAGTTTCTTATACTGCTGGGTCATCTGATTATTAATTGATAAAGCATACAGTATTTTCCAGAACGGATTGTACATGTTTTTGTCATTTGTTGACATATTTTTATTAATTGCTAGCAATATAACAAAATTACTAGTTAAAAGCTAAATTTTGGAATTTTCAAATTAACGAAATATGTCTTTTACAATCGAGACTTGCAGTTAAATATTCTTCCAGATCTCTCAATATTTTGTGAATAAACAAAAAGTTTAAGACTTGTCATTGAATTTCCAAACAGTAGAATAATAATTTCGTTCTAGAACACAAGTATATACACACCCTGCCAATAATGGATTATCACAATTTATTGAAAATAAATAAAGTTCTATTGTTTTTAAATATTTTCAATAAATATTGGATAGCTCAATAATTATTCATATCTCAATCATCTTCATATGAATAATTTTGAATATATTTTAATTAAATTTTAATAAGGAATAGAAATGAATGAAATTTAATCAATTTTTTATAAATAAAGCCAATCAAATTCTATTACTTTCAAATAAATTTACTCAAATTATAGAAAATAATTCTCGGAATGAGAACCAATTACATTTTACGTAATTTAAACAAATCTATTTCTATAGCTTTAAATAATTTTGTATTATGAATGAAATTGAATACATATTTCACCAATCATATTAAATCAATTCTTATCACTTTTCAATTATTGTAATTGCGTTATTAATAACACTTGAAGAATCAATATTAATTATATTTTGCGCAATTGCACTTAGTCGATTTCTATAGTTTAAAATAATTTAATTATACGATTAAAACTCAATAAGTTATTGGAAATTTGATCATTTTCCTCGAATTAAATTGAATCAATTCTTATCATTTTTCAATCATTTTAATTGCATTATTAAAAACAATTGAAGGAATCAGAATTAATTATATTTTGAGCAATTGAACTCAATCGACTTTTATAGTTTTAAATAATCTTAATTCTACGATTAAGACTGGATGAATTAATGAAATTTATTTTTTTTGTCACGAGTTAAATTAAATCAATTCTTATAATTTTTCAATGATTTGAGCTGCCTTATTGAAAATAATTCCAAACCAAATGGATGTGTCCTATAACCTTTCAGTTACAGGACAAGTACGTCACTAAACAGTTACATTCGTGATAAAACAATATAAACATATAACAATGTAACCCTTTTGTCTCATAGCAGTTACAGATCGTCTTTGCGGTTTAAATCTCGTTCATTCACAGAATTAAAATCAAATTCAATCAAATGTATAGTTGAAAATTAATAAAGATGCGAATGCACTCATACGCCATCATACATCTAGCAAAGCCAGACCCCAACGTGACAAAGTCCCACGAATCATTCTTTTGTGTCATGGAATCCATACAAATAACAAAGGACATACATATAATATTCAGTAAAAGAAGCAGCTTTGAAGAAAAAAGTACGTAGGAATAATATTATTCCAATGAGAAAATTTCATTCATACTATCGATACTAACTGCTGTATGCTTTTTTAGGTTTTGATTACAAAAACGAGTATCATAAAGTTGGTCTATAAGCGGACGCGGAATTCATAATGGTAATATAATTCCAATGTACGTTATGTTGTTCTTCTTTAAAGCTGCTTATCTTTCAAAATATTATATATACACTTTATTATTCTCATGGATCTCACGACACAAACTTACGAAGTAATTCATGATTTCTCATCAGAATTGTTTTGGTACAGTTAGTTAATTGCAAAGCACAGTATGTTTAGGGAATCTTTTTGTGTTCTATTTAAGATTTAGGATTATTCAGAAATCTTGAATCAAACATATGTAATTCCCTGAAAAATTATACTTGCTTCGAAATTCACTAATAGTGCCGATTAAAATTTTTTCGCTTTACTAAAATTTCAATTAAATGTAGTTGAAATTTCAACCACCGTATTTGTATAAAACTTAACCACATGTGGTTGAAAGCAAGCTACACTGAAACAGTGACACGGGACACGGTCCCTATTGGTCGCTCCCAATTCACAAATGTACTGCGATTACATATTATATTCTATAATTTTGAATTGAAGAATTAATGGAGCGCATGATGTCATTACATTTCTGTTAGTTAATGAGTGAATTATAGTGTACTCCATTCTACTGATTGGCTACGCTTCACCAAAGAGCTCTTGTTGAGTCATACGGCTTCTTGTCATCATTGTCGTGCATTAAAAGTATTAAGAAGGAGTGTAGAATCATGTGATTCATAGTTACGCATGTACGTGACTTGACGAGAAGTATACGTTACGGAAAGAGGAAGAGCGGATCCCTAATGGAGTGTCACTTCGCATTATCGTTATCAAAGTGTAAGAGTAACGACAGTTAAATCCCTGTTAGCACATTTTTCATGCCATCATGCAGGGCGGAGATGTTAGAGATAGATAAAGTGACATTGCAAATATCCCACTTTCCAGTAAATCCCAATCTCTCATCTCCTTCGTTTCACTAACAAAAAACAAAAACAAAAAAAGATTCGCAAGAATTCCAACGAATTTCTCTCACAAAAAAGAAAGGAAAGATAGACAATATATTTTCATTACGCGGCCTTTTGCGCCCAGAAGAAGCGCATCCACCCAAATGCCAATTTGCCGGAGCTGAATACACGGCCCAGCGTTGGTCCAATTTTGGCAACCAAAGGTCGACTAAAAATATTGGGCCAATATCTGCATTTTAATCGGCCCAGTGTTGAGCCAGTGCTGGCAGTCTATATTGACTATTTATATTTGCGGATCCTCCACCGATGATTGGCCCAGTATTGGCACTTTATTGAGCCAAGTCTCACTTTTAGTACGAGGAACGATTTAAAATATTTATTTAAAAAATTCGTTATTGATATTCCTGTTATCAGTTCGTGTATTTTACATTTACATTAACTTTTCTGAACAGTACCTTATGAGGATGACTTTTTCACAGTGTTTTAACTTGTCGGTTTAGCGAAGTGGTTAGCACTGCCTACTACTAGGCGATAGATTTAAGTATATAGACATAGGTTCAATACCCCGTAGCCTTAGAATTTTTATTTGTAATAAAATGTTCAAAATGTAATATATGTATTCAATCGAAACAGGACCATTAATATTCATATTCAAAGTACTAGAAATACCTAAACATTTATTTTTTAAATACCTTTTTCGTCATATACTTAGACTTTAGAAGTAGTCGCTAAAATTAACTAAAATGTTTCAATGAAGTTTCAATTCTTGAAATGATAAATAATATTCGAACGATATGCAGTCGTATAATGATGAATGGATAAAGCAGATGCGTCCTAAGAAAAATTCAAGGATTTTTTATCAGTTTTTGAATTAACTCCGGCATCCAGGTTGATCCGATATTGGTACCCAGTTTTTTGCCGACAATGGCAGCCAAACCTTGGCTGCCAAGTGCAGGTCATAGTTATCATTACGTCATTGGCGTGATGATGGCAGCCGAGCCTCGGCAATATTTTTTCCGACTATGGGCCAATGCTAATAATTACCTTAAAATCTTAAACCTCATTTAAATTCTACCGAAATCCCTTAAAAATTCTAAAAATTAGTTAAAATCTCTTAAATTCTTCAAAAATATTTTGAACTCTTTTAAATAATTCGAAAAGTTTGGATTTCGATTATAAACTTAAAAAATTTTTAATTAAATAATTCCCGTTAAATCCCTTGAAATTCCTGGAAATCTCTTTAAATACATAAAAATATTTTTAAATTACATGAAGATCCTTAAACTCTTTTGAATTTCTGAAAAATTATTAAAAATTTTAAACTATATTAAATCGATTAAATGTCAAAAAATCCCTCAAAATTACTAAAAATCTCTTGAACTCATCAAAAGTATTTTAAAGTCTTTAAAATCTCTCGAAAATTCTTGCACTTTTAGGAATTCTTCTAAAATCTTTTAAAATTACTTGTACGAGTAATCTTTTGAAATTGATTTATAAACTTTAATCTTTTTTAATTCAAAAGAATTATGGAATCCCGTTAAATTATTTAGAAATTCATTAAAATCCTTTTAAACATTAGAACATATTTTGTAATTACACAATAATACATAAACTTTTGTGGAATTTCTTAACATTTTTTAGGATCATTTAAAATAATGTGGAATCTTTAAAAACGCGTAAAGCGCAAAAGGAAATTGAGGTATATGTCAGAATATTTGTGAATATTTCGGGATATTTTGAAATATTTTGAAATATCAAAAATATCTGAGATTAGAAAGAATATTCAGAATACCAAGAATATTGAAAGAATACGTGTATGGGAATATTTAATGAATGTATCAGGAATATTGGAGTAATCGATCACTCGGCAAATAGAAATAAATTAGTTTAAAAATATGACATTTTGAAGAAACAATTGATTATTTCAAGTAAATGTTAAATCCAAATCTTTAGTATATATTTAAAATTATCGGTGATCTTATTAAGACTGGTTACAAGTAAACTGTAATCAACGTCGGTTTTCTGGAGAGTAACGTACGAAAAACAATTATCGCTGATCGAATCCATTTCAAATCAGCTGGGACCTACACTTGAAATCGCAGAATACCTCTAGAGGGAAGTACGTTGTTTTTGAAAGGAAATTATACTTTTTTTCATGTTTTTAAAATTTGAAGAAAATTGGTGGAATTTGGGAAAGTTTAATTAGCAATTTAAAAATGATTAGTTTTCATTTGATTTTAATTAAACACAAATAATTGAAATTTTAAAGGCTTCAATTAAAAAGAAAGTTTAAATATCACCATTTTTGGTGAATATAAATTTTGTCAGTTTAAAATAAAGTTAGAATTCTTTAAGTTTCAAGGTTCTGAAGTAGATTTTTTTTTTCATTTGTAATATTTCCCATTTAAAATTATTATTTAGTTTGAAAGTTTGTTTAGTATCAATAAATTCATTTTTTGATTTTATAACAATTCGCCTTATTAGCTTGAAGTTCAAATTATCATTTTGTTCCGTAATAACAATTTTAAATTCTACCATTTCAGAAACTTCAACTTTGAATGATTCAATTTAGTTTTCAATGTAAAATTGTCAAATCTTGATCGCTTTGAATTTATAATTGTTCAGATTGAAAAGTTTGCAATTTTTAATGATTTAATTTTGAACGCATTTAAGTATAAATAATTTCCAATGATCTAATCTTAAAATATTCCATTTTTAAGGTTTTGACATTGCCCCATTTTCTAAATTTTTAATCTGAAGTCATTTAATTTTGTGATTCTTCAATTCAAAAGAAAATTGTGTGAAGGGAATATCTATTTCTTCAGACTCGGTCATAAACATTAATTTTTAATATTTACAATGTTAAGCACATAGCCTTGTATTTCAATTTATTTGAATATTGAGAAAGCAACTTCAGAATAAGATGCGAGCGCCACCTAGCAGTTGTGGTTGCTAGGAGAAGCGCCCTTCCGGTTTTGTACAGACTGAGTCGGTAACGACGATAGAATTTAAAATTTTGTAATGTGACTACATATATAAATAAAGAAATATTCGCAAACATGTGCTGCCACCTTCTACTTTATGAAACCTCAGGTTTCTCTGATAGTGTAATTGGTAGTCTTTTTGTAAATTCTTTGTAATTATCCGAATTATTTAAAATCAGTTGAATTCTTCGAAAAAATTTTAAATATTTAATATTATTTAAATACTTTCTAATCCTATTCCTCCCAATTCTACACATACATTTAAAAACTATATTGTATTCTTTGAATATTTAGAATTGTCTGAATCATATTGAATTCTTTCCATTATATTGTGTTTTTTTTTAATTCTATGAATTCTTCTGCATTCATAGAATTACGTAAATATTTCTTATAATATTTTAACTGTTTTGAATTCTTTCGGATCCATTAAGTACATATTTGTTTAAAAAATATTTTGAACACATTGAATTCTATTTCATTATCCTAAATTCTTAATTTTTTCAAGCATTTTTCAATTATTTTTTTAATACATTTGGATTATTTAAATCCTTTTGAATTCTTTGAGTTCTATCAGAATGGCTCGCGTTCTCTTCAATTCTTTTGAATTTATTAAATTCGAAAATGAAGAAAGGCTGAATGTTAAAAATTTATTTGAATTCTTTTGAATCTTCGCACTTCTTTAAATTCTTTTTAAATTTCCGGATTCTGCGAACTCTTTTGAATGCTCTTGAATTCTTTGAATTCTTTCAAAGTCTTTGAACTTTTGAAAATTCTTTTTTATGTCTAAACTGCTTCTGATTCTTTTTAATTTTTTGCATTACGTTGAATTTTGTTTGAATTCTTTAAATTTTTCGAATTGAAATATTAAGTATTACTCAAAATTAAAAGCAACAACCCACAATTAAAAATTCATTTAATTCCTTTGCGTACTTTTGAATTCTTTGGCTTCTTCTAAATTCTTTAAATTCTTGGAACTCTTGAATTCTTTAAATAATTTTTTATTATTTTAGATATTATACTTCAAAGATAAGGCATTACTTATGACTGAAATTAACAATATGAATAATTAGTTTCAGTTTTTTAACTTTTTGAATTGTTTCGAATTGCTAGAAAACGTCAATGTGTCACAGGTCAACAATTTTTTATAATTTTTTACTTCATACTTATTTTATATTTTATAAAAAATATGGTTATTTATAATATTAAAAAGCAAGGAAAATAAAAAGTAGCGGTGATTTTGCTGATGATTCGAATTTTCTTGTCAAAGCAGAACTTTATGCTTTAAAGTAGGAACACGAAAACAAATATAATAATTTTGACCTCAACTCAAGAGAACACGAATATTTATATTATTTGAAAAACACTTTTGACTTATTTACTGCTTTTAAATTCTTTCAATACTTTTTAATTGTTTAATTTGTTTGAATTCTTCGTATTATTTTAATTTATTTTTATTTTTCTAATTCAAAAATGAAGTATCACTTAAAATTAAACATTCATTTCAATTCTTTTATAATCTTTTGAATGCTTTTAAATTCGTTTAAATTCTTTGAGCTCTTGAATTCTTTTAAATCCTTTGAATTCTATAAACCTTTTAAATTCTTTGAATTCTTTTGTAAATTTGGATTGTTTCGAATTCTTTTAAATTGTTTGCATTCTGTTGAATCCTTTCAATTTCTTTGAATTTTTCAAATTCAAATATTAATTAAAAGTGATATTTATATTTTTAAATCAAGGAGTATTTATTTGAATTCTTTGAATAGATTTTGATTCTTTTCATTCTTTAAAATTGTTTAAAATTATTTTTAATTTGTCAATTTTGCTTTAACTGTTTTGATTTGTTCTAAAGGAATCAAAGAAATTTTAATTTCAATTTTTTTCGATTTGTTTAAATTAGAAACCCAAGTATTACTTAACATTAATAGTAACAAAATTAAAATTAAAATGAGTTCATTTTAATTCTTTGAATTATTTAAAATTATTTTCAATTCGTTTAATATCTTTTGAGAACTTTTGAATTCTTTACAATCAGTTGCATCGTTTACACGCGTGCATTTTTTTAATTCTTTGAATTCAAAAATTTAGGATTGCTTATCCCTAATATTAAAAACTTAAAATTAGGAAAAGTTCGTTTTAATTTTTTGAATGCATTTGGATTTTGTGAATGCGTTTAAAGTCTTCTTTGAATTCTTTAAATTCTTTCATTTATTTGAATCTGTGGCACTGTTTCGGTGCTTTGAAGTTTTTGAAACCTTTGAATGCAATAATCAAGTATTGCTTAACATTAATATTAACAATTAAAAATTTTGAAGATTCAGTTTGAATTAATTAAAAGCTTTCGTATTCTTTGAATTCGTTGAATTCTTTTAAATCCTTTGAACTCTTTAAATTCTTTTGAATTCTTTGAATTCTTTAAATTCTTGCAAATCATTTAACTCGTCTAAATTTGGTGTATTCTTTAGAATGATTTGCAATCTGTAGCACTGTTTTGGTGCTTTGAATTTTTTGAAACCTTTGAATTCAAAAATCAAGTATTACTTAACATTAATATTAACAACTTAAAATTACGAAGATTTCGTTTGAAATTTTCAAAACCATTCGGTTTCTTTGAATATGTTTGAATACTTTTGAATTCTCTTAATTCTTCTGAATCCGTTTGAAATTCATCAACATGCAAATAAGGAATCACTTATTGCTTCACAAAAAATGCAGTATTTAACAGGAAATTTATAATTTAGATGCTTTAAATTTATTTTATTTATTTACCAAAACTATATTAAATATTCTCACTCACAAAGGAAAGGCAACCGCCCTCATCCACCCTCTGGCTTTCCATTTGTTAAAGTGTAGAGCATATCTTTTATAATTCTTTGAATTCTTTTAAATTCTTTGAATTCTTTGAATTCTTTGAAATCTTTGAATACTTTAAATTCCTGTAAATCATGTAACTTGTCTAAATACGGTGTATTCTTTAGAATGATTTGCAATCTGTAGCACTGTTTTAGAGCTTTTGATTTTTTGAAACCTTTGAATTCAAAAATCAAGTATTACTTAACATTAATATTTACAAATAACAATTACAAACATTTCGTTTGAATTCTTTAAAATCGTTTGGATTCTTTGAATTCTTTTGAATATTTTTGAATTCTCTTAATTCTTTTGAATCCGTTTAAAATGTATCCAAAATTAACGCAAATGAAACAAAAACTATGGTGTTCGAAGGAAAGCGTTAGAAAACGCTATGCAATATTTTATTAAATGACGAGAGAATTGAACAAGTTGATAAGTTCGTAGACCTTGGTAGCTTATTTACTAGGGACGGGAAGATAGATGAGGAATTAGATAGACGAATAAATGAAGGTAAGAAGGTTATTGGTAGAGCAGGTCCCCTTATCAGAACTAAAAATATATCAAATAAAGCTAAAATGGCAATACATAATTCTATATTTGTACCGACATACTATACGGTAGCGAGACATGGACTTATCAAGAAAAAGATAAGAGTAAAATTAACGCAATTAACATGAGATTCATGCGCGTAATAAGCGGGAAATCCCTAATGGACAAAGTAAGTAACGAGATAATTCTAAAAGAATGTGGTGCAGAAGACACGCTAGTAGACACATAGGAAAGAAAAAATGCATGGACATAAAAGAAGCTAGAGAAGTATGCCAGGACAGGAAAGTATGGCGGAAAATAGTTAATAAAAAGAGTGTCAGTAGAGTGAATGACGC
>NC_046659.1:34076205-34078416 GCF_010883055.1 Belonocnema kinseyi
ACAATGTGTACAACTTTAATTTAAATAAATATAATAATGTTAAACAGATTATAATATGTCTATATATAACTGAAAAAATATCCAAATGACGATGGGAAAATTTACGGACTACAAAATGTGGAATTTTTTTTATTTTGAATTTGAAAGATACAATTTTTGCTATTTACGATAGGAAAACAACGAAAGCGATTCTACTTTTTCCAAAATACTATGGCAATTCAGTCTTTTCTAGGGAATATCGAAGCTGTCTTTTTTATTATTCCAATCATTCGTGCAATGAGTCGACTCCGGGTTTACTAATCGAAATATTAAAACCTGTTTTTTTTAATTATAACTAAAATTATATATTCATTTATTCCAATAAAATTATTGAATCCACAATTTAATATTCAAAATAGTAATTTTTGTAATTGTTAAGCTATATCCTGGCTTGCTATTGTTCTCTTGTAAAAATAATAATAAAAATATCAAATTTTACGATCAGAAGTTTCTCCGTGTAAGAGAGCAACTTTGCAACATCATATTAAGGCCGCCGCTTCACGCAAAATGGGCGCTGATGTTGCGTTAAAATTGTGGTTGTGTTGCCCTACTACACCAAAAACAACAGCTGTTCTAAATTTCTTTCCGTGCATGTGATAATATTTATTGACTTACCGTTTTTTTTAGATTTTGAAAAACTTACGAAAACATCAGTTTTTTTCAATTATACGTTTTTAGTCCATGTTACGCTAATGCTCTAACGAGAAAAAAAGCACACATATATCCCAATAATTAAAACAATAAGTAATATCGTAGACTAGATTGCTCCTTAAAAATAGAGCCTGTGTGCACAATTCATGATTGCCGAAAACTACTTGCTTTTTCCCTGTGCTTAATTCAGGAGAGTGTGTTCATATACCCAAACATGACTGTCTGCTCCAGGGGCACCATTCAGTCTCTCCCATTCAGGCCCAATTCAGCAACTCTTCCAGAAGCCTGAAAATAAATACGAGTGCATTCCGGTAATCAGGTAGCTAGGGGAAAGTGCCGAATACTGACCCTCGTCTGACACTGATACTGATGACTCATTTTATGCGCACAAGAAAAAAAAATATATAAAAAATAATTGCTAATAGCCGATTATTTACTAATTTTGAAACTTTATTTTATATGTCATTGTATTACTTAAATTTCTTTTACTTATCTGAAGCTTTGTCTGAACTTTTTATCTTAGCTAGTAGCCGAGATAAGCCCCTGTTCTATAATTAAATCTGTAAGCTACTATTATTTAAATTTTCTAATTTTTATGACACCTATATTTACAGAAAATGTGAAGGAATTCCCTGATATTTTTCGCCTTGTTTCTAATGATTTTTCAACAAAATGTAACAGGTCAAAGTTCACTATCGTGAAATTTACGCTGTTGACCCTGTTTTTATACATTCGCCCAACTGTAACTTTATTCATAATTTATGTACGAGGGTAGTTCAATAAGTCCTTAGAATGAAGTATAAGAACAATTTTTTTTGGGTAAATTTTTTTTTATTTTTCAACATAATCTCCTTGGAGCTCTATACACTTGGTCAATCGCTTTTCAAGTTTTTTTAATCCTTCAGAAAAGTGCGTTTTCGGAAGTTCCTCAAAATAAGCACTTACAGAGGCAATGACGTCTTCGTTGTCTGGAAATCTCTGTCCACCGAGCCATTTTTTCAAGTTTGGAAATAAGAAAAAGTCATTGGGGGCTAAATGTGGTCAATACGGTGGGTGTTCGACCAATTCGAATTTTAGTTCTTCAATTTTAGCCATTGAACCGAAGCATGTGTGAACTCGGGCGTTGTCGTGATGAAAGAGAATTTTTTTTCTCGCCAAATGTGGTCGTTTTATTTTAATTTCTTCTTTCAGCTGCTCTAATAATGATGCATAATATTCACCAGTGATTGTTTTACCCTTTTCCAAGTAGTCAATAAGTATAATTCCACGTGCATCCCAAAAAACTGTAGCCATAACCTTACCAGCTGACTTTACGGTCTTTGCCTTCTTTGGAGGTGGTTCGCCTGTGGAAATCCACTGTTTGGATTGTTTCTTTGTCTCAGGAGTATAATGGTGTATCCATGTTTCATCCACAGTCAAAAATCGACGAAAAAATTCCTCACGATTCCGACTTATGCGCGCCAAAAGAGCCTCAGAGGCGACACTCTATTGCGTTTATTCTCAGCTGAGAGCAAACGCGGC
>NC_046659.1:34078516-34080655 GCF_010883055.1 Belonocnema kinseyi
ACCGGCGCGTAGCATGCTATAATAAATAGTCTTCTGATTCCTACTTTCATTCTAGCCCACAGCAGTCTGGGAGACACGAAGCCATGGTCTCGGAGATGCTGCCTTACTCTTTCATTCAAAATGAGATCTACTCCTTGTTTACCATGTGATTCATGGTCTACTCCTGACCATATTTCAAATCCGCCTTTCAATGCGCCGTTTTTTATGTCTTTAGTTTCGCATCCCTTTTTCTTTGTTTCGGGCACGCATAAAATATCTAGTTTCTTCACGTCCATAGTTTCACGCAATTCTTTTACCTTGAGATCATTTACTCCCCTAGCATTCCAAACACCCAGTCTCCATTCGTCGCCTGAGACATGACCTTTAGATTTTCCGTGTGCATGCCTTTTGTTGTTAAAAGTCCCAGTCCTTTCCGAGGCTATTTTGTAGTTTGTATTATTCATTGTTTAGATTATACGCCCAACTAACACCTTTATGCAATAAGTTTATTTTCTGAGTCGAAATCATGTCAAAGTTAAGTATCAAATCGTCATATGGCGGAGATTGTAGTTGTAACGTCAGTCCCACCAAAAACTTCAGTTAATAAGGGAACAATAATAATCGTTTTGTGAGTTCAACAATAATGCAAAAACTGTCAAAAATTTGAACAATATTTCTATGAACTAAAAAATAACTATTCATATTGCATAGGTACAAAACTTCATATTTTGAGGTTTTATTTTTGTTGTAACATTTTTTATTTTACTATATTCAATGACTTTACTTACGTATGAAAACATATCCCCATATAAACGTCTTGACAACGCCCACAAACTACACAGACTGCCACCCTTTATTATAATTATATACCATAAATTATAATTAAACAAATTATAAATAAATCATTTCTGAAAAGTGCGATAAACGTCACATTATTGGGGCACTCGCGACACAAAGCACGGTCCTGTGTTGCGCCAAACTTCACCCAACAAAAATATTCTCGACCAATTAGCTTTATCTAGAAAGAGATAGGTCTACGTCTCATATATTTTTTCTCTCTCTAGAGCCCATTACCGTTCTCCTCACAGCATTACTGGTCCATTTCCATATGTCGATGGCTTTGACATAGTGGCAGAGTGTGTAATCATTGCAAGATCGAAACGAAGAAATACTTTTTCTATATCAATTATAAATATATTCCAATGTTATTAATTGCCATTGAGAGTTGGAAAAAGCAATATTTTTCAATAGCAAAGTGCGATTATAAAAGATTCATACCCACAAAAATAAATAATAAAATAGTAATGGCAGTTAGTAGCAGATAAATAACTTAGGTTGCAAAAAAGTATAGAAAAATTACTGTTGTAAATAGCAATGGAGAGTGAAAAGAAAAAGACTGGAATTTTTTGCAATAAAAGAGTTTACAAACCGAAATAATACTTTGCGAAAATTTCTATTTAAAATGGAAAACTCATTGCCGAGTGTCGTGTTCTAAATGCGCCGAGCATTTCCGATGTTACTCGAGTAGGTCATATATATATTTTTTTTTTGACAGCAGCTGTCAGCATTTGACTTTTAAATTTTGTAATGAACTTCAGGCCCTCTCAACTCTAATGGGCAAATATGAAGAATTATGATTATTATTTCAGGCAAAGTACAAGTTGCGGCCAACTGTTGGCACTGCGGGTCAGCACAGGTAATTGAATTTGAAGGTTTGAAAATTCAATGTGTCAAAAGGTGCCAAAGTATATATTTTATTTGCAAAAATGAATCGATGACTATAAAGTTAAAGAAACGGAGGTTCTCTTGACGAAAGTAACTTACAGAGAAATCCATAAAAGCGGTTATCGAGTATGCTTTCTGCGTTTTCGGACGAAGGATTTTCACGCGGTCCGCGAAATTTTTTCAAAACAAAAATAGTGCCTTCCATGTTGTTGCCTGAAAAAAAGTGAATGATCTTTCTGCAGATGGTCCGGTTGAGGTAGCCCGCGATATTGACGCTAATTTGAATACATTTATATTTAATTATTTTACGTGTGTGCTATTATATCAATTGTAAATATGTTTTGAATCTGAAAATTGAACATGATGATCAATAAAATAAATACATAAAGTGAAAATTGTATAAAGCTATATTAAAAGTAATTTATTATACTTTGT
>NC_046659.1:34080755-34081558 GCF_010883055.1 Belonocnema kinseyi
CTTACTGTTTCGAGATCCACACCCTCTTCGTCGAAGAGAGCCATTCTTAAACACTTGACCATAAATAATATAAATAACCATGAAGACATAACGCATCCTTGTTTAACTCCTTGAATAATATGGAAACAGTCACTCAGTTTCCCATTCACTCTTACACTCGCTTTGCTACCTGTATATATTGTTTTTATAGTTTGTAGGATCCATCCATTGACTCCATACTCTTTCAGAACTTCCCAAAGTCTACTTCTATCTACCTTGTCAAAAGATTTTTCTAGGTCAACAAATGCACAGAAAACTTTTTTTCCTACTCACAAACTTTTTTCTGTTATTTACCTTAAGCTCAATATTTGATCCGTACATGACCTTCCTGGCATAAACCCACTTTGGACTTCCCAAATCTTTGTTTCTGTTATTTTCATTACCCTACGAATAAGTATTTTTGAATATATTTTACTTACGGTGCTTAATAAGCTAATCCCTCTGTAATTATTGCACTCGCTTTTATCTCCCTTTCTCTTGTATAATGGTACTATAATCCAATCGTCTGGGACGTCTCCCATCTCGAAACATAAATTTATCAATTCGGAAACTCTATGTGGCATGTACTCGCCACCGTGTTTAAGCATTTCAGCATTAACACCGTCTACCCCGGCAGCCTTACCGTTTTTCAAGTTCTCAATTATATCCCTAATCTCAGTTAAACAGACTTTTTCAATTGAGTTTTCCAACGCATCGTGTTAAACATCGCAGTTGTGGTGTCCTATAGCTTCATCTCCGAATTGTCTCCTAAAATAGTCTCTGAA
>NC_046659.1:34081659-34081917 GCF_010883055.1 Belonocnema kinseyi
TTTTGTTTCCTTTCATTTTTTTATAAAGTAGTTTCCTGCTTCCTTCAAAGTCGTTTTGTATTTTTATCTCTTCTTCTGCTCCAATTGTATCTTTACTTTCTTCAACTAATCGTTTAAGTATCCTGTTTTTGCGTCTATAATCATTTCTACGTCTATTTATTTCCTCATTGCTAAGACCTGCGATGTTCAATGTTCTCTTGTACGCTTCTCTTTTTGCTTTTTGGGCAGCCTGAATTTCATCATTCCACCACGCATCAC
>NC_046659.1:34082017-34089072 GCF_010883055.1 Belonocnema kinseyi
TGCATGAAAAAATGCATGGACATAAAAGAAGCTAGAGAAGTATACCAGGACAGGAAAGTATGGCGGCAAATAGTTAATAAAAAGAGTGTCAGTAGAGTGAATTCTGGATCAATCTGAAAAATCTCTATCCCTTCCACACACTACTCCTTTCCCCTGCCAAGTGAGTCACGCCTATCCCGAAAGGGAAATAGCTTAATGGTGTAATTTTCAATCCAATTTGAAGTAGAATTTAAGGTTACCAAGTTTTTAAAATAATCTATCTGAAACAGGTTATTTTACATGAATGTTCTTTAAAATTCAATTTATTATAACTACAAATTTCTGATGTATTGTTTATCTCTCTTTTTTTAATTAACCGTACAGAATATTTAAGCAATACCCGGGGCCACCAATTCACTTGACAGAGTCCTGAAATAGATCAAGGTAGGTCTGCGTCTCATATGTTTTTTCTCTCTCTAGAGCCCATTTCATTTCTCCCTAAAGCGTTACCGGTCCATTTCTATATGTCGATGATCCTAGCTTGCCACTGAACCCTTGTAAATATAAATGTTATACTAAATTTCTCAATCAAAAGTTTCTCCGTGTATATTTGGGAACTCTGCTGTCCCGAATGAGATAATGTTAAAGTACTATATTAATCGATCCGACTTCTATATTCATATAAAATCTCTAATTTAAAAAGTGATTAATTTTAATTCAAGTGTATAATTTTTCAATTTAAAAATTATATGAATTTGAACTGTTTCTTAATAGCTAGATTTTGAATTCTTTATCGATTAGAAGGGTGGAAATTTTGGTTCCTCAATTTTTTGTAATTGCAAGGGGGATATTTTTTATTATTATGCTTCAAATTTTTTAAATTTAAAGATTTTCAATATTTTTATTGATTTACAAGGGAGGAGGTTTTGGTTTTTAATTTTCGGAACAGGTTATTTCTTTTATTGTTACATTTTTATTGGAATTAAAGGGGAAATTTTTTGTGGGTTATATTTTCTGAATTTGAATAGACATTTAAAAAAAATAACTTCTGATGAAAATGTACTTCTGATTTAAAAATGTGGATAAATATTAAATTGAGAAATTATAAAATTACATATCGACGCCTGAGTAGAATAAGTTGTTCGTTCCGAATCTGCTTGCAAAAGGTGATGATTCGCAGTTTGTTCAAAGAAGGTGTTCGTTCCGAATCTGCTCGAGGAAGGTGTTGATTCAAAGTTCGTTTGAAGAAGGTACTGGTTCCGAATCTCGTTTCCGAACTTGCTGGAAAAAAGGGTTCGTTCGCCGAAGTATTTCATTCTTGAAATTTTATTTTGGTACCACTGACGCGAGGGATCGAAGTTTTCTAATTTTCCACTTTTTACATTTATTTTGAAATCACTATATTATGAATTAATTATAGTATGCCATGCAGTGTGGTGAGTATTGAATAAAATAATGTTTTACAACAGATAATTGAATATTATATTATTTATAATAAACCTGCCTATATCACCGAAAATAGGACGTCCAGGATAATTATAGTTCTTGTACATTATTAAATGCATTAACATAATTTATTGAAGAACAATAATATTAATTTACTTAAAGAAATTAGAGATACGTATATTGTGTATTAAGTCTGTTACCGTATAGTATATTTGTAGAATCTTTGAATATTTTTGTTTTGTTTTAAAGAAAATTATATATATGTATATATATTATTTTAGTAAACATTATCATCAAAAAAAGTCATTATTTTAAACATAGGTAATAAATCACTGCGTGATTTCATTATAAAATGAGTGACACTCTAGAGGAATTACCCCGCTTGAACTGATACATTATAAATGCTTCTTCTTTTACAAATAACAAATAAGTTTCCTGTGAATCTATGAAATAAGGTCAGATTTAATTTTGCTAATTTAATCAAACCGAACGATGACTTACGCGAAATGATGAGTTTACGCAAAATAAAAGTAATTTCTAACGATGCATAGGTACATTGTAAGAAATAATTGTAAGTTTCTTATAATACGGTATAGTTTTTCTTCCATACTTTTTAATGTTCCATACAAGTATGGAGACTTTCCATTGCTCGCTTGAAGATTTCCCATACCTTTGCGAGAGTTTCATATGCTGCTATGGGAAAACTTTAAGGTAAGAAGCAAACGTTGATGCGCAGTGGAGCGCGCATGCGCTGTAACTATGGTCGTTGAGGGAAGGCGGAGAGAGTGAACCATAACCTACTACTACATAGCGTCTGCTCAATTGAGGAACATTGTTTTCAATTGCAGTGACAGAAATACAATTTTTATGATTTTTTTTTACTGAAATAAAGTTCAGTGTGAGATAAAGAAAATGGGAAAATAAAAGCGCAATCAGAATTATTTACCCCACAGTAAGTTTAGTTTTTATACGTATACTTGTGTGGAAATTACCCCATTTATCCCTATTACAAGTCGGGCACTAATCGGGGGCTAGTCGGGTTATTAATTTTGACAAAGGACCCAGTCAGGGACTGATCGGGGACTAATTGGGCTTTTTGTTGTCAAAATTTCAGTCAGGGCTTGGTCGGTGGTTGGTCAAGGGCTAGTCGGGCTGTTCACTAATGATATTTTTAATTCCAAAACACTATGAATGTATTTAACAATAATTTTACACCGTTTTTTGGAGAGTTAATAATTTTGTACGAAAATCAACTTTTTATAAAAACAACGATCAAAATCTTCAAAAAGACGTAATCTTATCGCATTTTTTAGAAAATTGCGAATTCCTAGGAACATTTATGAATAACTTTGTATGAAATTTTAAGAAATTCTATATTAGAAAAGAGACAAATAGATGTAGGTGGAAAGTCTGCCGAAAGTCATGAAACTCTAAATTTGTACAGATGCTTATTTTTAAATCGAACTAAAAGGTTTGGCATATGTAAATAAAATCTAATTCTTCATGTAGTTGAAATTGGAAAGAGAAAAAGGTTTTGAATAATCAGTGAAGAACAGTATCCTAGTAGTAATCTATTAAGCACGGTACAGTTCAGATTTCGCTACCACCTTCATTTGAGTCTTGCGGTTCTGGACTGGTAGCGTTATAAAAAATCAGCAAGGGCGCGACGTTTCTCCTCTCGCGCAACAGAAATGACGCGTCGAGTGTTTAAGATAGCAATCCACACGCAACGAAGCATAATCACCTGGAGCAGAGACTACCGTGACCAACATAATATTCCACAAATTTTGGGGAATTTTAGTTACATAAATTTATGCATTTTTTAGTGTAGGATATGTTCCCCATTAAATCTTGCGTAAATTTGAGCACTTTTAAATATTTTCAAAAAAACTTAAGGAAATTTCCGTAAATAATAAGTATTTTGACAAACTTTTAGGGGATGTTCCACAAATTTTGGGGAGTTTGGTTAATATTTTACGCGGCGGATGTATTATCATGTGACTCCTACTAGTACCCGATCAGGCTACGAATAGGATAAGTCGGGTCACCTGACTAGCCCCCGACTAATCTACCGTGACGCTACTGGTCGGGGGCTAGTCAGATGATCCGACTAGCCCCCAAGTTTAAGAGGGATCGAATGGTCGGGAATCAGACTAATTATCTATTGTAGGTAATTATGTAAAGTACTTCGAAATATTTGTAATAAGAGAGAGTGCATTTGAGGAAGGCAGAAAGACAATTTCGGAGCAGCATCTTCCCTCGACCTCGCTCAGATTCTAATTCTTGAAATCTTCAGGTTTCGAATCTTCGAATTGAAAATTCAACTATTGTACAGAAATTCTTTTCTTAATTGAATGTTGAACAATTTACATACAATTTTTCTTTCGTGACTGAAAAATATGTACTTGCTACAATTTTTTTTTTTAATTCATAGTTTTACTTCAAAATTGATCTCTTCGATTCATAATTTGACTTTTTTGTTGAAAATTCAACTACTCAGTTGAAAATTTGAACAGTTTGTTGAATATGTATTTTTTTTAGGTTGAAGGTTCACCTCTTTCGCTAAATGTGAATTATTTGGCTGAAAATTTTTTTTTGAGTAAAATTAATTTTTTTATCTGGAAACATACATTTTGCATTATTCGTTGAAAAAAAAATATTTTTTTAGTTAAAAACCTGCCTTTTTTAAACGTAATACTTAGGTTTTAAAGTTCCTCCTTTTTTGTGTAACATGCAACTGCATGGTTGAATATGAACTTCTTCTGTGGAAAATGCATATTTTCAAGTTGAAAATTTGACTGGTTTGTACAGAAAATGTGTCTTTTGACTTCAGTGTTGAATATATATATTCTACAAAAATTTTTTATTAAAATTCTGCCAAGATAAAAGTAACTAAAAAAGTACACGCGGAATTAGAAACGAAAATAAAGAACAAGTGCGCTTGTCTCATATCGCTCCGTGCCTGGGACGGGATGAGCTAGGCATAGGGCGAGATGGGTCACTTACTAAAATCACTTATTATATATTCTTTGTAAATAAAAGTCTTGTTAAGTTTGAGCATTTTAAAATAAAAACATATCTTACAATAGCTTTCCAAAATTGAACGAAAAATTTCAAGTATTTAACTTCAAAATGATGTAAACGTTAATCCTAACCTCTCTCTACCGTAACAAGCACTACAAAGAGTAAATAGACAAACGAATTATATCCACATAACTTTTAATAATTATATTACGGAAATAAATATATCAATTTTTTGACTTGACCATGTACATTATCTCAGTAAAAGATAAATTGTACAATACGTAAACTCCTAAATAATAGACGGGTCTACTACAATTACAGCATGACACTGAATTTCATATATATTGAGGTATTAAACAGTTTTTTTAAACGTTTGCCGTATTTTTAAAACACAACAATGTTTCTCTAATTTTTATAGCATTTTACGAGTTTTAAAGCAAATTTATTTAAGAAATACACCAAAAAAACAGTGCTCTCTGTTAAGGTTGACAGCAACTTATATTATTTTATCATACCCATAACAGTACTGCTGTCATACTTTTTCTGAGAATTTTTGTCGACAAGATTAGTTTTTTATATGTTTACACCATAACACAGCCACACAAAAAAAAGTGTGCGGATCTGGTAACAAGACACATGTATTCCTATGTATTTGGGGGCGCTGAATTCAAATTCGGTATCAAAAATCACCCATTACGTCATGGTTGAGCCATAACATGTAAAAATGACGAAAAATCATGCACTGAGGCAAATAAATTTCAAAATCATGCCAGTGATGTAAATTTTCACTTCAAAAACATGTCGACAACTGTCAAGGATCAACCCTTGCCTGATATTAACTTATTTAACAAAACTTTACCCAACAGAACCTGACCTCACCCAACCTGAATTAACAGAAATTTATTGAACTACACGTATAGCTCTGGAAGCATATTTTCCCAGTAGCAAATGTGTGCTACATCGAATGGGTCAACTCGAGCCTAACCTAGAAATAAATCTAACCTAGCCTAACCTAACCTCACGAAACACAATTAAACTGATTGTGTTGTCCCGTTGTGTTGGCCGTACCGTTTCATTCGCTTCGGCTTAACCTACATACAGGTTTAACTTATCCTAACCTAACAAGACCTGACCTAACCTAACCGATTACGCTGGCAACCCTGTTCTTAAACGTATTAAACGTGAGCGTAACCCTTTGCATCGTTCCTTCGAAGAAAAAAGGACACGTTATAGCAGGCAGAAAATAGACTGAAGTAGGTCTATAAATCAATTTAATTACGACAAAAAGCAAGATAAAATGTAAACATTAAAGATGGTATAAATATATCCCTTAAGTCTAAGAAAAGCAGAGAGAAAAGAATTTTGAATAAAACTCTTATTCATTTGCATGTTTAAGTTACAGTTGTACATTGCAATAAAATACATGAATTTTCAACCACATGGTTGAATTTCAACTGATAAATAATGTTTCAAGGAAAAATTGAATAGTTACATTTTCAGTTAAGAACAATTGTCATACCTTAAAAATCAAAGTTTAAAAAAATATTTAAATTTTCAAGCAGAATATCGAATTTTCAAACAAATAATTTAATTTTCAAACCAATAATTTCCTACAGAAAACAGAAATTTAAAATTTTATAAATTAATTTTAAAACAAAAAAAAAAGAATTTTCAACAAAATAAATAAATTTTCAACGAAAAACGGTTCAACTAAAAAAAAATCGAAATTTCAACAAAACAGTTGAATTATCTACCAAAAAATAAATTTTTAAACGAAAACAAATATTTCATATTAAAAAAGATGAATTTACAACTAAAAAAATTCTTAAAAATAACTTGGACATAATCGTTAAATTTTCAACATTTAAAATGATTATTAAAACTAGAAATTAAGTATTTATCCAAAAATAGAATAGGTAAATTTTCAGATAAAACATTTAATCTTCGATGTAAAAACGAATTTTCCACTGAAAAATATTTCGAATAAAAAAAACTGAATTTACAATAGAATAGTTAAATTTTTAAACATATAGTTGGATTTTCAATTAAAAAAGAAACATTTTTTCCGAAAAATGTAATGGAATGAATTCTAAAAGAAAATTGAAAAGATAACATAAAAATTTTTTTATTATTTTTTACAAATTTTAAAAGGGGTGTAAAAGAGTGTGTAGAAATTTTTTGCAATTTTACCATATTATATATAATTTTAGAAAAAAACAAGAACTTAATTCTTATCTAGCCTTCTCGCGCAATTTTGTTGCACAAATTTGTTTAAAGTTTATGTTGGTTAAAAAAATGTGCTTTCCAGTTTGAGTAAGTTTAGGAAATATTTAGAAATTTTGAAACGATTCAAAAATTACTAAAACTTGTAACATTTTGTTAAGAATTGTGTATGGTTTCACTGCCAACCATTTTATACTAAAAGAAAAGAAGTTTTACGGTAAAATGCATTTTCAAACAAAGAAGTTAATTTTTAATTAAAATAGATGAATTTCTAACAAAACGAATAATTTTCTACCAAAAAAAGATTAATTTTTAACTGAGAAAAGTCAATTTTCAAGAAAAAATAAAGTAACAGATTTTCAACAAAATGGTTAAATTGTCAA
>NC_046659.1:34089172-34091929 GCF_010883055.1 Belonocnema kinseyi
GATATTGTGTAGATTTTCTGCCTTCATGGTTTGGAGGGTTGATCTACTGTTGGTAAGGTACAATCTCTGATAATATAGCTGATAAATTAAATTTTAAAATAAATAATTGTACCATTAACACCTAGCTAAAAATTAGCGTTATGTTCTTGAATTAAGAGTTCTTATTCTGATCCCTCTAATAGCTTGCCCCTGGCCGGAAATCAGAAGTTTTGTGGTTCGATTCCCAATAAAGTGAAGGTGGAGTAAGATATTTTTTTCAAGAAGTAATTTTAATTTTAAAATATGATTTTCCATCTAGTCTTATTAAGACTTTAAGCATTTTCTGTTATTGAAGATTCTTAACTTGATCGATATTGTGTAGATTTTCTGCCTTTATGGTTTGGAGGGTTGATCTACTGTCGGTAAGGTACAATCTCTGATGATATAGCAGATAAATTAAATTTTAAAATACTTAGAAAATTCATTCGCGATAGTATAAGACTGAGAATCTACTTTTGTTTTCTTAACCAGTACATTATGTATGACTCAGATGATCTTTTAGAAATGAAGTACTGTAGGTGCAGAAGCGAAATACGTAACTCATCTTGCTGAAATATATATGCATACATCATATACAACACAGATTCTTAATAGGTCAAGTTTAATGCCATTATTATTTTTTATCTAGAATTATTTAAGGTGCATTCGTTGAAAATCTCACCTAGTTAAAAAATATTAATTAAATTATAACTTCATGGTCGGGATTTGTATTGACCCTTTGGTGTTAAAATAATTGGTGTTCATTCGTATGGGCAATAGTGTCAGTTATCAAAATAGTATTTTTTTTTTAATCAGACGATTCGACTCACACAGTTAGAAAAATGTCGCTGCATCACGAAGAATGAAGAATGAAAGTTCATGCAATTTTGCTATGTTGTATCATTAAAGAAAAATATAAGGAACTTAATTCTTATTAAACCTTCTTGCGCAATTTTGTTGCACAATTTTTTAAAAGTTCATGTTGGTTTACAAAATGTGCTTTCAAATTTGCGTAAGTTTAACAGATATTGAGTAATTTTGAAACGATTTGAAAATAAATAAAACTTGTGAAGATTTTTTTGTTTAACTTTGTAAGGTTTCACGAAAATGAAAAAAAGGATTATTTTCCTAATATTTGTGTGAAAATTTTTAATGATTTTGTATTTTCAAAAATGAAGTTTGAAAGAAAATTAAAGAAGACTTTGAAACACACTAAACAATTTCCTAAAATTTCGAAAAGGAGTGTTGAAGGTTTTAAAAGCAAAATGTTTCAATTCACTATGATTAAAAAGTTTAAAAAATGTAAATAATCGAATAAATTCAAAAAATGTTAAGTAGAATTAATGAAATTCAAAAATAATTTAAATTTTAGCAGCGTTGCAAAACGTAGGATAAACTTATTTAAAAAACAGAACAATCTAAAAATTCTTGTAGAAGAAAAAAAGATGCGCCTGGAAATTGTGTACAATTGTCAGTCTTTAAAAATAAAATTCTAATGATTTTTAAAAAATTACTTTCAGCAAATTTCTTCTCAGGCTGAATCCCCGCTTTTAATCGCAAGAGGTCTAATTATTTTCAATAAAAATAAGTAATGAAATAAATTTTGAAAATTTAAAAAAAAAGACACATCCCTGTATGCGTAAAGATATAATTTGTTTACTTGGAATAAGTTCTATGCAATTAAAAAAAAAAAGTTTATTTTAAGAACATATAAAATTAGTTAAATTATTTCTAAAAATTGTAAACATTTAAGAATAGCAGTATTGAAATGCACTTAAAATTTAAGATTTTTGTATTTAATTTTAATAAGATATAATAGATATGTATGTGGAATAAGTAAATTATAATAAAAGTTGATAAACGAAGGACTTTCACACTTTTTGTTTGCGAAAAAGAGATTTCTCAATTCTCAAGTGTGAATAGTAAGGGAACTGACGTCAATTAAACATTCATAATTAATGAAAGATTTTTATTTCTGCCTTAAGTACAATAGACTTATCATTTGATGAAAATGTTGTGAAAATTTGTCTTTGAAGGTGGCGTGGAAAGGAGTTTTATTGAAAAATGTGTGGGATTTTCTAACAGACAACTGTATGATATATTTCTGTAACTGGTTTATAAGGTTAGAGCTAAATCTGTATAACCGTTTGTCAACACTTTTTGAATTATGTTTGTATAATTTCAAAGGCGATTTTACATAGTGTTTTACTAACTAATGGAGATATTTTTATAATTTTATTTCTGAAATCTATTCCCCAAGTAACATATTAAAAAGAATTAAGAAATATTCATAAAATTATGATTATTTTTCATTTTTGAAATTAATGTATACAGAGTATAGTTTTTATATGAAATTTCACGACGGTTTTTTGTACCATGTTTCACCCTAGGGCAGAATCAAGAAAAATATTCTAAACGTATTTTCCTTAGTTGTTTAAATACTATACAAAAAGGTACTTTCAGAATGGTTTTCTGCTTTTAAAATAACCAGATATTTCTTTATAAAATAAAATTTGTTAAATTTATTTTACAATTATTCACAATTACAATTATTTTACCATGGAACTCTAATTCTAAACGCGAAATTTTGTAATATTGAGATCATTATTTTAAGACATGAAAGGTTTCGTAAAGTTTTCTTATACGAGGGTAGTTCAATAAGTCCTTAGAATGACCAACAGATGGCGCGCGAATCGCTCCAAATCATCTGTTTTCAGTCAGCACCACTCCCGACTAGAT
>NC_046659.1:34092029-34103733 GCF_010883055.1 Belonocnema kinseyi
TAGATGGAAAATAATATTTTTAAATTAAAATTATTTCTTGAAAAAAATATCCTACTCCATCTTCACTCCACTGGAAATCGAACCACAAAACTTCTGATTGTGGTTCGATTCCCAATGGAGTGAAGATGGAGTAGGATATTTTTTTCAAGAAATAATTTTAATTTAAAAATATTATTTTCCATCTAGTCTTATTAAGACGTTAAGCATTTAATTCAGATTTTATATTACAATCGTGCATAGGACTCAATCCAAAAAACATGTTTTCGGCCACTTTCAAAAAATTCTAAATTAAGCAAAAAATTTTTTTCATTTATAATTTTTTATTATTATTCAGTAGCAAAAAAAGTACATATAAAAAATTCGCCAAAATTTTTCAAACAATAGGGAAGTCTTTTGGAATATTCAAAAATTTCAATTCTCAATTTAAAAAGGGAACAGAGTCGTATTAAATTTTGTAATGGATTCGAATGACGAAAATTAGTATAATGCTTTGAAAATGTGAAATAGAATGTTATACATTTCGTTATGAACGCCTTGCAATCTTCCTAAACCACTGTACGAAAAATGGGGGACCCGTGATGTGTTTCACTTTGGCGCATAGCAAATAGAAGGACGGAGTGAAGTGTATGAACGTACAGTATTGCTAATGGCCTAAAAAGAATCCCTGCGTGTCAACAATATGCTAAAACACTTGTAGGAAAAATGCAGAAGGCGGTAGTCCTTGGGTTATCCGTGTTCTTAGGGTACACGAGGCTTTTGGTGGATCGTCGTATTGATTCCTTTACAGACTGTAACCACCTATTCACGGTCGTGAGACGTGGTTGTGGCTGAAATTTTACCCCGATTTCGCTGGGAGCGGGTGCAATTTTCCAGATTAGCACCTGCTCCCGGCGAAATCCTGCGGTTGTCCTTATGACAAATTTTCAATTATATATATATATAAAGCCCGCATTATACTGAGACTCATGATTCTTTTGATCTTTATATAGTAAACGAGAGAAACGTATCACTACTTGTGTCAATTTTTAAATTACACTAAAAGTGTAATTTCTGATTTGCAATTTTTTATGCATAACAAAATTAATTTTTTTGAAAACCCACACACGAGAGAAACAAGAAATTAAAAGACGAAAGTTGTGATGAGAATGTGCCCACGCAGCAAGCGGATTTTTTTGTACTCTTTATTATGTTTTTCACGATTAAAATAAAAACTACACACCCTATTAAAAAGTGATGCGTAACAAATTTGTAGATCATTTTCAAATGCAACATTTCTGTCCACTCATCTTTTTCCGTATTTTGCATGTGCTTGAAGTTCTGAATCATCAATAGGATAAATTGTTCGTCTTCTAGAATACTATAAATATTCGTTCAGAGAATGTTTAAATCTTGACCAAAAGTTGTGTCAAAAATGTTTAAAATGCGCTCACTTTTTGCATTTTTATCCAAAATAGATGTTTAAAAAACTTGGCCTTTAGTTAAGGATACTCCAAAATATATCAAATTCGATTTCAAATTCTTTTTAAATGTTAAGTTTAGTTATTAAATGTTTAAATTACTACATCATTTACTCTACAACGCTTAATTCAAAAATATCTTACTTTATAATTTTTCGATTTCATGTCGTAATTTTCAAACGTAAATTTTTTACTAAAAAGATTTAAAAATAAAACAATATAGATTAATTAATGGTTTTTAAAACTAAACTGTATTTCAAGTTTTTAAAATTATACAATAATTATTTTACAAAATGATTCTAAATTGGTTTTTAATTTAATAATTTACGGCTTCCGTTTCCAGTATTGATAGAGGATACACGGTGTTTTTCGAGTGCGATCATTTTTTGGCTGAGGAGAAGTGAAAAGTTGAGTGAGTACGGTGAGGGTGTAGTGATTAAGAGTATTGGTGTGAAAGTGCAAGTGTGAATTAAAGGAGTGATAGAAAGTGAAAATTTAAACGGAAAATAAAGAAGTTGAAGAAAGTTGATTTTGAGGTTAGATTCGCTTGGGTGATTTACTGGGTTTCTTGGCAATAAGCAGGAGTTCGAAGGGTAAGAAAAAGTGAAATAGATACAAATTGTCAAAAAAAATCAGTGTAGGAGGACAAATTTTTGGGAAAAGTTTTGAAAATTCTGGGGAGGATAGAAATTGGCAGGGAAGGAGGAGGTGAGGCTAAAGGTCAGTTCACAGGGTAGAGTAGAGTCATGTCGGTTATGCGCAGGCAGAGAGGAGCAATGACTTGAAAAAGGTAAAGACAAAAAAAAAGAACGCCAAAGAGAAATAGGGATGAAGGGGATATGTCCCTAAACTCAGAAGCCCTTATAAAAGGATTTAAAGAGGAGACTTGCGGAAGATTAGATGAGACACGTGGAAGACTGAATGATATGAAGAGACAAGGGGAAGAGGTAAAATACGAGGTAAGAAAAGTGAGACAAAAGTGGAAAGAATAGGACCAATTATGGAAAGGAGAGAAAGAAAAGGTGTGGAATAAACTGGAAAGTATAGAAAATAGGCAGAGAGAGAATGGGGAGGATGGGAAAAAGGACATGAAACTGCTAAAAGAGACAGTGAGTAAATTTGAACTAAGGAATGAGTTTAAGGTGGGAGAGAAAGGAAGTATGGAAGAAGTGAGAGAATGTGAGGTGGTCAAGAATCAGCAAAGTGAAAGGTGGCGCTTAAGACAGATTGAGGTTGGAAGAAGAATGAACGGGGAAGAGAGAGCGAAAAGGAAGAAGATCATCATAGTGAAGGGTTTAAAATTAGAGAGTGAAAGGGCAGAGGAAGAGATTAGAAAGGTAATGAGAGACATCGGCGCGCAAGTCAGAGTAGAAGTGATAAGAAGACTTGGATGGAATAAAGAAGTATGTTTTTAGTAAACTTGGGGAGTGAGCAGGACAAATATGAAGTTATGGAGAAAAAGAAGTTGTTGAAAGGAAGAAATGAAAGAATAGAAGAGGACCTGGCATGGCGGGAAAGGAGAAGAAAGTGGTTAATCGAGCGAAAGGCATGGACTGAGAGATGTAAAGGTAATAGGGTAAGAATTGGCAGAGATAGGATATGGGTCAACGGGGAGATATGGATTTGGGACGAAGAAGTAGAAGAACTGAGGCAGGGTAGGAAAAGGATAGTGAATGAAGGGAACAATGAGCACGAAAAGGGGAATGTAAGAATCACGGGGGTTGGGGGTTAAAACAGCCAGAGGACCTGAAGGAAAGAGATAAAGGAGATAGGCACAAAAAGAGCGATGTGTTAGCAGCGTTTTGGAACGTGTCAGGATTGAAAAACAAGGACAAAGGATTTTGGGGAGAAGTGCAGAAATGGAATGTGATAATGATGAGTGAGACGTGGGTGGATGAGAAAGGGTGGAAATGCTTGAAAAGGATATTACCAACATCATAAGAGTAGAAGATGCAAGCAGCAAGAAAGGAGCACGTGAAAGGGAGAGGAATGGGTGGCATGGTGTCAGGAGTAAGAAAAGAACTAGTAGTAGAGGAAGAAAAGAGAGAGTATATAGAAGAAAGTGAGGGGACAATGGTTAGAAGAATGAAATTAGGAAAAGTTGTTGTGGATGTAGTATGCGTGTACAGAAGAAGAGGAGAAGAGGGAGTATGGAGAACAATACGGAAATGGAAAGAGGAGAAGCTGGTCCTAATAGGAGGGCGTTTGAATGCATGGACCGGGGAACAAGGGGGTGAAGTATGGGATAGAGAAAAGGTGGTGTTTATGATAAAATCGAAACAAAAGGAAACGGATCGGGAGGGTAGAAGGCTACTGGACATACTGGGAGAAGCGGGATGGTTCATTTGTAACGGAAATACAAGAGAGGATGAAGAAGTTGAATATACGTACGCGGCTATAGGGGATACCGTAATAGATTACAATGGGAATTTGAGGGAAGGAAAAGGTGAGAGAATTTAGAGAAAAAATAGAAAATGAGGAGATAGGGGGTCGGAAAGAGGAAGGAGTTGATACACTGCTAGAAAAACTTAAAGCTGAGATAGATATGGTAAAGGAAGAGGTGAGACCGAGAGAAAAAGAAGAGGGGATTAGGAGAGATTGGTGGGACGATGAATGCGGGGAAAGTAAAGATAGGATAAAGGAGAATGTAGGGAAGTGGAGGAAAGCGGAAATGGAAAAAGGGAAGTCAACAGGAGAAAGAGGGAACACGAAATAATGATAAAGGAGAAAAGACAGAAGGAGAAAGAAAGGTATATGGAAGAGGTAGAGAAGGCGATAAAAGAATGGAGGGAATAAGACGTGATAAATAGGGAAGGAGGAAGGAAAGGTATAAATGAAGAAACAGGAATGAAAGAGTGGACGAAGCTTTTCAAGGGGCAGCAAGGAGGAGTGGAATACAAGGTAAAGGGACATGGAAGAAAAATGGTCGATTAGGACGAGGAAATTGGAAACGACATAGGTAGGGATGAGCTGAATGAGGCGATTGCAAGTTTGAAAAGAAACAAGGCGACAGGGGAAGATAGTCTGAAAAATGAAGCACTGAAATATGGATAATTAGGGTGGAGGGAAGAGATGTGGAGGATTGGCAACAAGGTATGGAAACTACAGGGCTGGTAGTACCGTTGACTAAGAAAGGAGAAGGCAAAAAGGTAAAGAAATATAGAGGTATCACACTCATGTCCGTGGGATATAAAATTTGTGCGAAAGTGCTTAGAAGGAGGTTGGAATGACAGGTAGAAGAGAAGGGAAGTATACCACACAACCAAACGGTTTCAAGAAAGGGATGGGTACCATAGATAACTTCTACGCACTCAATTATCTAGTCAATAGGAACCTAGAGCAGAAGAAAGGGAAGCTAGTCGCATTGTTTATAGACTTTAGGGCAGCATTTGAGTCAGTTAACAGGAGGATCTTATTGGCAGTAATGAAAGGGAGAGGAGTAGACGAAGGTTTAATAGCGAGGATAAAAGAAATATTTGTGAATGCTAAGATAAGGGTGAAAATAGGGGATAAGAAAGGCGAAGAATTCTGGACAGGAAGGGGGCTCAAACAAGTGTGTGCTTTGAGCCCACTTCTGTTTAGTGTTCTTCTCGCAGATTTAGAGGAGTAGTTGAAGATGAAAGGTAAAGGAGGGACAACATTAGGAACGGGCAAAGTGTATTCACTAGCATATGCAGATGACGTAGTGCTATTAGCGGATGATGAAAGAGGTATAAACTTGTTGATGAGAGTGTTCGAAGAATATGTGAGAGAAAAGTATATTTGTAAAGTTTTTATTGAATTGGAAGAGGCCACTTTGTATTTTCAAGATTTTTATTGTGTTTGAGCAAGGAATTTTTTATTTGTTGCTTAATCGTGAAACGCTTATGTCTCACTGCATTGAACCCCTTATAATTTTATTCAAAAAATTTTTATTTAAAGGAGAATTTGAATAAAATAGTTTATTATATTATTACAAATCTAATTTCTAAAATGAACAGACTATAAACTATTAAACTCTATAAAGAAGCTTGACGCTTCGAACTTTTATGTGCTCTATATTAATAATTTTTTCAATCAAAGCATGGAAAAACTGAAATTTTGTACATAAAAATTTTTTATGCTTTAACAACTGTTCAGGAAAACTTTACATTATATTAAATGGATGTTTAGAGCCTCATGAAATACAAATAATTTATTTATTATTCCATTTATTGGTTTTAAAAATTCTGATAAACAAATTGACAAATAGTCTTATAATCGGTATTTTTCGTTGTTCCTTAAAGTGTTCCACATTAATGTAGGAATGACATTTAATAACAAAAATAATTTTAAAGTTTATAATAAGTATTGTCATCAACAATTCTTGTGGAAAAATATTAGAATTTGAGATTTTTCAAATTATAATTTCCTTCTATGAACGACTGCAGGTATTCCTTAAACTAAAAAATATTTAATAATATTTGATAAAATATAACAATTAAAAATTTTGTAAACAAATCAGATAAACTAATTCAAAATGTTGGTCCTTTCGCATAGAACATTTTTGCATTTCACTGGAAATGTTTTAAGCTGTTGGACGAATGGCTGCTAGTTACACAAATATTTGAGAAGTTAACAGTAACCATTGTTAAAAGTAATTCTCGTGAAAAAATATCCAAATGAATTTAATGACCTGGAATTTAAAACAAAAATTCAAAATCGCAAAAAAATTGTAGACTGTGGACATTTTTGAACGAAAAAAGTGCATTTCCTCCAATTGTGCATCATGAGTACAGTACGTTTGTTTATAGAGTGAAATCTATGAGGCGCTAAAAACTTACCAGCAGTCAATGATAATTCTGTTTGGAGGTTTTAAAAATGCACTCAGAATATTGTCCTGTCACCGAAAGGGCCCAGATAACAATTCGTGCGCGCATGACATGCATGCCAAAATTCACCATGTTCGCCCACATTTTGTGATTGTAACTGAAGTGCGTGCACAAGGTGTGGCACAATGCGAGCATGTTTACAATCACTCTGTGACGAAATTTTGCGGCGCGCACATACGCGTAACATAAGTACCTAGTGGAGGCACAAAATGTTTAATTTATAAATTGACCAAATTTATTATATAATGCTTATAAAAGCTATAAGTTGCTTTTTTAATGAGGTTGCCGTCCTATAGGTGTAGCGCAACAGAATCACAAAGCAGAATATCATAGATGTGAAGAAGATAGATAATCTATATTCTTTGTAATCATGAGAGTGAAAGAGATAAATAGATCTGCCCGTCTCTTTCACTCTCACTTTACGCCGCCATCTTCTGCGCACATGGGACTGTGCGGAACTAACCGGCTAGCTCAGTGCCACTCAGTGCCTTTTGCAACATTGCAACGCGTCGGTGTGTGCCGGTTCTAATTTTGTGAGAATCACGAAGTACTACAAGGAGACCGCGCACCATGTATTTCGACTGGCGCCAGATAGCGATAACCTGTCCTCGGAGTTTTATGCCTTCCCAAATCAAAGCCGCCCTTTAGTGAAAATACAAAATTAGAAATTGTCGTTTGCTATGAAGTATCGAGTGTGTTTATAGGTTAAGTTTGGTTATGTCAAGTGTCAGTTAGTGTCAAGAACGCAGTAATAATTCTTGTATAATTTATACAATGATATGAATAATGCCATTAAAAAGAGAAAAGGAATATAAAAACAATAGAACGCAAGTATAGATATTGAAGATTTTGCATCTAATACCTCTTTCTTTCTGTGCCCTGCTACCCGAATCACAGCCCTTACAAAAATAACGTAACAGTTTTGTATCACTTATTATATAGCATGGACATAGGAAACACGGGACTAGGCATACCATTGCGGGGTTGATGCAATGAGCAAGGAGGTCCGCCATCTTTTGATGTCCCGCCACAAACATAGCAGCGCCCACATGTTTATATTGTCATGCACAGTTTTTCGGTAAAAAATACTCGTGCGCATAATCAAGTGGCACATCGTAAGATGGCGGTTCTCCCCACTCATGGAATTCTCCCCCCTCCCGTGGGTTCAACTCCGCTCGCCCAAGTTAAGATGCACTGCCTAGTCCCGTGTTTCCTATGTCCATGTTATATAGGTACCAAATTTACATCACATGTTCTCGTAGTTCCTAGAGTTTCCACACGTAGGGCTATCATCTGGGAAAAAATGAAAATTTGAGGACAGTCAATCGCGATTGTGGGCTTTTTTCCTCCATCCCCGCTATAGGCGTCCTATTTTGTCAATAAATTCCGATACATTTGATTCGACCTTTTTATTTACCTCCTTTAATATAAATCAATAATTTTAGGATATTCAACCCACGCTCACCGAGTGTTTTCTTCATGCACGCACGCGCGTGCCTCGCATGACGTGCGTCGTATATGCGCCTCCATAGATGACGCATCTGATTGCTGATCGGAACTCAAGTCGTGTGGATTAACCCTCCCACATGCTTCCACAGTGCGCGCATCCTGCGCACCAATTGTTATCTGGGGGGTTCCGCGATTGTGGGATATGCGCTTGCTGTCTGATTTTTCGAAACAAATCGCTCAAGAGCTAGAAAATGAGAGTAAAGTGGTTAACAAAAAATACACAAATGGAGACCAAAGCGACTGACAGCTGTTTGGCGCTGATCGATCAGCGTTACTTGATCGTACTACCAAACATGTCTACTGTCGGTAAAGTTCCTCCTCCTGGCGGGATTTTTAAATTAGAATAAAAATGCGATTTGTGTTCTTCATTTTGAAATTGTTTATTAACATGTCTTACTTGGCTTCGGAATAGGGAAACTGTGAAAAGTGATAAAAGGATGCCGCCGTGAACTCACTGATAAAAATTGAAAATAATTTTTTAATTAAAAAAATATATTGTTTAATTATATATCTTGTTGTGTCATAACGTACAACACACATATGGAAATTGCAAAAATTTATTAATGCACATAACAACATGTGCAGATTTTTGCAGACATTTAAAAACCATCGTTCTCTCCATATCAGAATATATAATAGAAATTATTGTACACAGCAGACGTTGAATTTAGTAAAAAAATTTTGCAGCAAAAAGTCGCAAAAAATAAGCGAATAACTACATTACCGGCACTTATTCTTTACAAACTATTCTTTACGCGCTTATTTGCAAAGATTCATTATTTTTAAATATCGAGATAGTACACTCAGAAAGAATCAATGTAAAAAATTAATTAAATTATTATTACTATTATTATTATTTACTTAATTTAATTAATCGTTTAATTAATTTAATTAATTAATTAATGTAATTAATTAATTTAATTTATTACTCCACACGGCAAACATCAAATTTAGTAACAATAATAATAATAACTAATTTTTTACATTGAATCTCTCTTAGGGCACTATCTCGATATCTAAGAATAATGAATCTGTGAATCAGAACGTAGTAAAGAGTTTGCGAATAAGGGCTTAAAAAATAGTTTGTAAAAAGTAATTGTCGGTAATGTAGTTATTTGCTTATTTGTTGCAACTTTTTCCTGCAAAAATCTGTTATTAAATTCGAAGTATTCTGTGCAGAAGAATTTCTATTATATATCTCGATATTAAGAGGACGATCGTTTTTAAAAGTCTGCAAAAATCTGCAGCCGTTGTTATTTTCATTATTAAATTGATGCGATTAATATTAGTGTTCTGTAAAGCGAGAATAGGTTGTATAATGCTTACCTTCTTCATAAGATTCTACGTAATGGGCCATTTCCATATGTGTTTTGCTCGATACAACACAAGATATGTATATAAATCAATAAATAATATATTTTTTAAATTGAAAAATGATTATCAATTATTATCAGCGAGTTCAAGGTGGCATCCTTTTATCACTTTTCACAGTTCTACTATTCTGAAGCCAAGTAAGACTTGTCAATAATTAATTGCAAAATGAAGAACACAAATCGCATTTTTATTCTTGTTTAAAAATGCTGCCAAGAGGAGCAACTTTACCGATAGTACACATGCTTGGTAGGACGATCAAGTAACGCTGATCGATCAGCGCCAAATAGCTTCTAGTCGCTTTGGTCTCCATTCGTGTATTTTTGTTAACCACTTTACTCTAATTTTTTAACTATTGAGCGATTTGTTTCGAAAAATCCGATAGCAAGCGCATACCCCACAACATTTGGAACCCCTTTCAGTCACGGGAAGATATTCTGAGTGAATTTTGAAAACCTCAAAACCGAATTATCATTGACCGCTGGTAAGTTTTGCGCGTCTCACAGATTTCACCATTTTGGTACACCGCCTTCCAACAGGCTTGAAGATTATTAATTGTTTCAATGGATATATTGATGGTCTTGACAATAAATAATGTTTTTAACTAGAACAAATAATAAAATCAAAAATCTTAGCAAAATAAATCACAGAAATATGTATTTCGAACTGCTTTCAAAATGTATCACAAAATAAAATTTTATTCATATTATACTGCATATTTTCATCACTTCTTCATTTTTTAAATAATTAGTAATAGTTACTCTTATTTTGCCATATATTTTTTGTTTGTTTATTTGCAAACAGCATTAAGTTTTTTATTATTTTTGCTTTTTCTTAATGCAATTCAATGAAAAAGTCAGACCTACTTTTTGTGGCGTCATCTGTTGGATTGGTTTGATCGACTTTTCTCCTCCAGATCGTAAGAAAACTACTAATGCATACACATATACGGTAGAGGCAGGGAACTAATGTAAAGTTTTTATTGAGTTGGAAGAGGTACAGTTTTTTTCATATTTGGAAGAGGTCATTTTTCTATTTTCAAGATTTTTATTGTGTTTGAAAAAAGAATTTTTCTTTTTTTTTCGGATTTAGAAGAGGATAATTAAAAAATATATATTGTTATTCAGTCGGAGGACAGGAAGTGTTGATTTTCGATTTTTTTCTGAATTTAAAATAAGGCTTTTTTTCATTGTTTTGGTTGTTATATGAATGGAAGGAAGGGAATTAGTTTTTTAAAGTTTTTCTCAATAGGAAGATGCACTGATTTTTGGATAAAGTTAGATGATACCTTTGCCGTTTTTTTTAAAGATATCGTTTTTTAATTGACCCAACTAATAGTAAAGACGATTTTTTGATTGAAATTAGGGTCGATCGTATTTATTTGTTTTGTGTTCTGCTATTAATTTAAAAGATATTAATTTATTTCTGATTAAAAATACAAATTAGACTTTTTACGTTTTATACCGGACTGACTCAGTGGATTTATCAGTAACAATATGTGAATCAGTCTTAACTTATACATTTTGATTCATCTAAACTGATAGTAGTCTATATTTTCCAAAGGAACTTTTTGTATAACGTTTTTATTGAGGTGGAAGAGGGACATGTTTTATTTCTTCACATTTTTACCAATGCGATTTGAAATTGAGGATAAGTTTTAATTTAGAGAATTCAAAACGATAGCGCGGATTCATATTTTTTAAGCAGACATCTTTGAACAATTCAATTTATCAAAGTTTGAAGGTTTAAGTTTTGCAGTTTAATTGCACTTAATTGAAAATTTCCAATTGAAAAGTGTCAAAAGCTTTTATTATATATGTTTCAATTGAGGAGTTCTGGACAAGAAGGTGACAGGTGCTCGAGAACGAGTAAAAATATTGTCCAGGCTGTGACGTCAGGCATCAAAAGTGAAATTCGATAATTGAAAAAACCAAAAATATGGTTAGATAGCTCTTGAAAAATGAACCTGAGTCTCCATTTACAGTTTTTCTCTCGGGCTGCAAATTTTCCAGTAAATAAATAAAAACTGACTTTTTTCAATTGAACAAACCATGTTTTTTCGCATTCAACTCGCGAAGTTGACTATTTTAATTATTACCTTTTTATTATGTTTTAATGGTTTTTGAGTTTACGTCGGATCCGGTACCCGGCCAGATCAAAGTAACAAGATGAAACCGCGTGACGAACCAGTGTAGGCTAAACCGACGGACCGACGAAGTTATTTCAGCGACAAGTAGATTCTTAGTGAGCTTCCTCGGTTGCGATTTCGGCTACTTAATTATGAAGGGGAAATCGCTTCGACTGCGTTGCAGCCCCAGCGTACCCTGCCAGTGATCCCAGATCTGAAACGAGATCCGGTCTAATCCTATGACAGGGCTATGTGCGTGTGAATATAGTAGGAGACGCTGTAAATGGATGAGTTGCGCGCGCAACCCATTTCTCCTCTTCTGAATTTGAAAACTCGAAGATGCACGATTGCCGGTCGGAGCACTTCGTCGATTCTATTTATATATCTAT